>NW_017671298.1:74251-143604 GCF_001879085.1 Nicotiana attenuata | reverse complement strand
GGTGCTCCTTCGAGGGGTCAGTTCCAGCAGGGTAGAGGTCGCTCTTTCAGGCCTGCTCAGTCAGCTCGTCCAGAGTATCGTGGGGGATCTTCAGGCCGTGGTCATCATGGGCCCTAGCAGGGTCAAACTTCACTCAGCGCCCTCCCAGCTTAGAGTTCATCTCATGCCCCATCAATTCAGGGTTCTTCTGCGCCGAGTGCATCTGCTAGTCACTCCGGTGCGAGAGGTTCTCATCAGTCCCCATCTTCAGTACCGGGCAGCTGCTATGAGTGCGGAGAGTTGGGTCATTTTAGGAGGCAATGCCCTTGGCTTCGTGGCAGACAACATCAGCAGAGGGGTCAGCCCTCGACTTCTGCTCCAGTTACTTCATCACCCGCCCAGTCAGCTAAGGGTGGAGATCAGGCAGCCAGGGGTCGCCCTAGAGGTGGAGATCGATCAGGCGGTGGTCAGGCTCGTTTCTACGCGATGCCGGGCAGGACATATGCCATTGCTTCAGACGCTGTCATTACAGGTATTATTTCAGTCTGTCACAGAGACGCCTCAGTATTATTTGATCCTGGTTCTACCTATTCATATGTGTCTTCATATTTTGCTCATCATTTGGGTACATCCTGAGGGTGTCTTGCCTTACCTGTTCATGTATCTACCCCGGTGGGCGACACTATTGTTGTAGACCACGTATTCCGGTCATGTTTGGTGACTATTGGGGGTCTGGAGACCCGAGTTGATTTATTGCTATTGAGCATGGTAGACTTCGATGTTATCCTGGGTATGCTCCGTGTCATGCTATTCTAGACTGTTATGCTAAGACAATCACTTTGGCTACGCCGGGTGTACCGCGGATCGAGTGGCATGGTGTGACTGACTATATTTCTAGCAGAGTTATTTCTTTCTTGAAGGCCCAGCGTATGGTTGGGAAGGGTTGTCTTTCCTATTTGGCATTTGTTAGATATATGGGAGTTGAGACTCCTAGCATTGAGTCTGTTCCCGTTGTGAGGGAGTTTCCCGATGTGTTTCCTGCAGACCTGCCGGGTATGCCGCCGGACAGGGATATTAATTTTGGTATTGACCTGGTGCCGGGTACTCAGCCCATTTCTATTCCACCATATCGTATGGCACCAGCGGAGTTGAAAGAATTGAAGGAGCAGCTTCAGGAGCTCCTGGATAAGGGGTTTATTCGGCCTAGTATGTCACCTTGGGGTGCACCAGTTCTATTTGTGAAGAAGAAGGATGGCACAATGAGAATATGCATCGATTATAGGCAATTGAACAAGGTAACAATTAAGAACAAGTATCCCCTACCTCGCATTGATGATTTGTTTGACCAGCTTTAGGGAGCGAGGGTGTTCTCCAAGATTGATCTCCGTTCGGGTTATCACCAGCTGAAGATCAGGGATTCAGATATTCATAAGACTGCTTTCAGGACTAGATATGGTCATTATGAATTTCTTGTCATGTCTTTCGGGCTGACCAATGCCCCAGCAGCTTTCATGCACCTGATGAACAATGTGTTCTGGCCTTACCTGGATTCATTTGTCATAGTGTTCATTGACGACATACTGGTATACTCGCGTAGTCAGGAAGAGCACGCGCAACATTTGCGAGTTGTGTTGCAGAGATTAAGGGAGGAGAGGCTTTATGCAAAGTTCTCCAAGTGTGAGTTCTAGCTCGGATCAATGGCTTTCTTGGGACATGTGGTGTCCAGTGAGGGTATTCAGGTTGACCCAAAGAAGATAGAGGCGGTGCAGAATTGGCCTAGACTGACCTCAGCCACAGAGATTCGCAGTTACCTTGGGTTGGCAGGTTACTATCGCCGGTTTGTGCAGGGTTTTTCCTCTATTGCATCGCCCTTGACCAAGTTGACTCAGAAGGGTGCCTCATTTGTATGGTCGGACGAGTGTGAAGAGAGCTTTCAGAAGCTCAAGACGGCTTTGACCACAGCTTCAGTGTTAGTCTTGCCATCAGCTTCAGGATCTTATATGGTATATTGCGATGCTTCGAGAGTTGGGATTGTTTGTGTTTTGATGCATGAGGGTAGAGTTATTGCGTATGCTTCTCGTCAGTTGAAGCCCCATGAGCAGAACTACCCCGTCCATGATTTGGAGCTAGCGGCTATAGTTCATGCACTGAAGATTTGGAGGCATTACTTGTATGGCGTATCCTATGAGGTATTCACTGATCATCGCAGTCTTCAGCACTTGTTCAAGCAAAAGGATCTTAATTTGAGGTAGCGTAGATGGTTGGAGTTACTTAAGGATTATGACATTACTATTCTGTATCACCCGGGGAAGGCCAATGTAGTGGCCTATGCTTTGAGCCGGAAGTCGGTGAGTATGGGGAGCTTGGCATACATTCCAGTTGAGGAGAGGCCATTTGCAGTGATGTTCAGGCCTTGGCCAACCGATTTGTGAGATTAGATATTTCAGATCCCAGTCGAGTGTTGGCTTGTGTGGTTTCTCGGTCTTCCTTGTATGACCGCATCAGGGAGTGCCAGTATGATGATCTGCATTTGCTTGTCCTTAAGGACAGGGTTCAGCATGATGATGCCAGGGATGTGACCATTGGAGATGATGATGTGTTGAGGATGCAGGGCCGGATTTGCGTGCCCAACATGGATGGGCTTCGGGAGTTGATATTGGAGGAGGCCCATAGAAAAGGGCATAGCAAGCTAGGACTTTGGCCAGCTTGATGTTAGTAATAAATGTAAATGCTATGTTGAGGGTTTGAAACCCCGAATTTGCACAATGTAGTGCTATGTGAGGTGACTTGCACGCCGGATAACGGGCGTGGGGTAGAGCACCATCGGGGATTGTGACTTGGTCCGTACCGCTTAATAAAATTACTACCTAATTGATTGTAGTTTTGTGATATCCTTATAAAAATGGATCAATTGTCATAATTGGGCTTCGTGCCAACTACTTGAATCCTTCAGGGATTATTTTTACTGGTTTCTTACCATGTTTCTAGATATTGAACTCAGTCCTGGTATTTAATACTGTTTTTGTAAACTCAGCCATTTTTCTAAAAGTAGAAACTAAAGTAATATTTTAAATGAAGTTTGGGCTGAATATTTTTATATTATTGTGCCGAAAGGCTTATGTGATTTTGGACTGAGTATGGGATCGGACTGCACGCCGCAGTGGTATGATATTGATATTGATATGAGGCCGAGGGCCTGTTTGATGCCACGATATGACTTATTATTGCGCTTGGGCCGTAAGGGGCCCCTCCCGGAGTCTGCACACCCCCAGTGAGCGCCGTCGACGTTAAATAAATGGAGCGGGCTGCACGCCGCAGCGGGGTACTGGAGAGTACCGGTTTATGTGTTGCATTGCATATTTTAATTGTCATTTATTCTTTATCTGTTGTGGTATTATTATAATTGTCCTCGCTGTTTTATTGTATTTTATAGCTTTACCTTGTGTTTATTTGGGATTTATTATCCGCAGACATTATTTATATTTATTACTTTCTGGGTTGGAAGTACTCACAATACTCCCTGCACCTTGTGTGCAGATTTAGGTACACCACAGGGTGAGTGAGGACTTGTTGGCTGAGCAGCATTTATCCGGGAGTATCGAGGTAGTTGCATGGCGTTCGCAGCCTTGATCTCTCCCATCTATCTTTATCCTTTTATTCGTATTTTCTTTCCTAGACCGACTTGTGATTAGGTGAATATTTTGTATTAGAGGCTCATGTTCGTGACACCAGATCTGTGGGCTATTTAGTATTTTATTTTGGGGTTTTCGGAGGTTAGAAATTATTTCAGAGATTCTGCATTTAAATTATTATTTTTACTTGTGAATATTTATTTATCCATCTAGGTTATTTGGTAAGGTTGTGTAAATGATCGGGCTTGCCTAGCAGTGTGTTAGGCGCCACCACGACCGGGGTTTGGGTCGTGACAGAATCAGATAAAAAACCTGTTACACATCCTCAAGTACTTAAGAATAACAAGTTTCAAGCTGGGGACGTGGTTCAACTCTTCAGAGTCAAAGAAACAACAGAGAGAACAGATGAACATCAGTTCCCTTGGTGATTGTACCAGTCAACCCCCCAACAGCTGTAAAGTTGCTGCTTGCACATGCAATAGTGCAAACAGTGCAACAGTCAACTTTATGGGGAATGCCCTTGTACCAAACATGCTTGCATCATTCAATGATGTCACCTGTGTAATATTAATATCAAAGCAAAGGCAAAACATGACACTTGAACATTCAAGAATCGATTAAGCATTCTCTCAAGTGCGTGGCAATCCTGCAAGTGATTCTCAAGGGCATCAAGAACAACATAACAAAGGACCAGTTCCTTGTATCGAGTCATTACATGTTAGTGTTGCACTTTTGTTAAAGTACTTTACTTGTAATACTTACTTAGCTTAGTTAAAAATGTTGTGTAGGAAATCTTTGTAAAATCATAAACCTTGTGTTTGTGTCTTGGCTAGAGTTAGTCGAGTTGTAAGATTTGTTATAGAGTTATTACAAAAGAGCTTGTAATAGAATTGTTACAAGTCAGTGAGGGATTAAGATGTAGGTTGTAATCTGAAGTTTGCTCAGTAGTGAAGTTGAAATCCTACAAGGGTAGGTCGTATTTTTTACACTACAACAAAAAGGGTTTTTAGCGGTAATACATTTTTCTTTAGCGGCAATAAATATTGCCGTTGAAACCTTTACCAGCAATTGTTTATTTGCCGTTGTATGCATCGTCGGTAAAGGCTTTAGCGACAATTCTACCGAATGCAGGTAAAGACATCAATTATTGCCGCTAAAGTTTATAACCATTAGCGGCATTCATTTACCGATAATTATAATGGCTACTAAAAATCCTTTAGAAATGTGCTAACTTATGCATTCTGTAGCCTTTAATATTGCCGGTAAAGACTCGTTATTTGCTGGTGTTAAGGGTACCTCTTTTAGAAGCGAATGAAATGGCTACTAAAACTACTTTTTGATTCCCCTTTATTTATCTCTATAACGGCTTTTGTTATAATTAAAAAATTTTAAACGTAAATATATAAAAATTAAAATAAAACATGCACCATTCTGAAATTCATAGTGTGTTTCATTAAATCCATAAGAAAAAAAATATCTCCTATCCACAGTTTCAATGTGTCAACAACATAAGAGAACAAATAGATCTTTTGAATCTAATGTCATTTGAAGCGCAACAAATATCTCTCTGCAACTCTTGATCATGTTGGATGTTTTCCACATGAAATTCCAGCTTGAAGATTCATCTACACACTAAAAAGATTGCTAAATTGCACCAAATCAAGTTGCAGCAATAACCTCATCCAACCTATTACCCAAATATTCACCAAAATATTGTAGCTTTCAACCAACCTTTGAAGAGTCTCACCGGACGAAAGTTATACTTCGAAAGCTGACGAAAAGAGCTTTAGAGAATGAACATAGTCTATTTCATCATAGAACTACAATTATCCGCACAACACCAACCATGTTTGAAGCTAAAACACTACAAAAGCAACCATCAACCAAAGAAAGAAACGTCCTTGATTCTTGTTAAAGGAACAAACGTACTGAATTCTTCTTTGAAAAAGAAGGCAAGCTCGGATGTATCCTGGATTCTTCTTTGAAAAATAAGGCATGCTCGGATGTATCCTGTAGGTTACAAGTATTTTTTCACATAATAAAAAGAGAACTTTTATAGTTAACTAAAATAATTCTAAGCAAGCCGAGTTATAGACAAAGATAATCACTGACGTATATGCATAAAGTACATCAAAAAGAAATTTTTCTATAATGACGAGAAGCTAGGAGAGAGTCTTATAGTTTTTGTGTGATTTAATACTTGGAAACTTTCATACTGAGGAAGAAAAACCAACTAGAGTGCTTGCATACAACTTAGAGGAATGAAAATACGCTATCAAATCAAGTAATTTAGTTGATGTTGTATGCTGAGTGGCATGTAGTACTATTACATTACAACAATAAAACTATGTATGATAGATATATGATTTGCACTTTGCAGCAGAATTACCCTTATTATTCTTGAGCTAGTTGAGAAAAAAAAGAATAAGTGTAGAAGTTAAATCAAAATTTGAAATTATTCACTCATTTGATATTATAAACGAGTTACTTTCATGAAACATCATAGACGAAGACCAAGTCATCAATAATTGAAAAGGCAAAAGATCATTAAAATATTTTCTGGCTGAATATACAAATATGTCAATGCTAGAGAAAAAAAAAGGACTAAGAGAATATGACTTAGAGAATATAGATTCAAACTTCAGTTTTAAAGGGAATCACAATCCATAAGAAACATGTGAGAATTAGTTGAATCTATTCAACATCTGTATGTTTCAAATTAAAATTAATTAATTATCCAAAAGTCTCATTCAACAAAAAAGTATATAAAAGTTGCAAGGCCCCAAATATCTATTTTGTCATAGTTCCTATTTAGTGTATGGTTAGTTCAAGAAAATAAATGTTAGAGCTTGACCTTAAGAACATAAAAGAAGCAGTAAGAGGATTATCTCCTTTACTAATATAACATGGCAGTACACAAGTCAAAAATTAAATAATAATAATAGAAGTAGGATGTCTACGTAGAATTAAAAGTCATTATAAAACGAATAGAGCCACACGTGTCACGTCATTGAAATGACATGTTATTAGCGACTAAATAAGTAAGACTGTGACGACCCAAAGGGTCATCACCTATTTTCTTACTCATTCTGTACTTCCGAGGCCTTGAAAACCTCATTTGGGATTGCCTCGATTTGCGTACGCAGTCCGGGCACGTAGCCGGAAAACTTAAATATGAATTCTGTGAGGAAAATGCTAAATTTTGATATTTAATTGATTAAATTTGACTTCGGTCAATATTTTGGGCCAACGAACCCGGACCATGATCTGACGGTCCCGGAGGGTCCGTAGGAAAATATGGGACTTGGGCGTATGCCCAGAATCGAATTCTGAGGTCCCAAGCCCGAGAAATAAATTTTTGTGTGAAATTATTTTTTGGAAATGATTAAGAAAAATGAAAATGAATTTTAATTAAAAGACTATGGTATCGGGCTCGTGTCTTGGTTTCACCGCCCGATACAAGGCTTATATATGGTTTAAGCGCTTTCTGTAAAGTTTGGTTGAAAACGGACGTCGTTTGACGTGTTTCGGACTTAAAATGGGAAATTGATGTTTTATGAAAATTTGGAAGAAATCATGAGTTTTGAGGCTTGATCCGATGTATATGATGTTATTTTGGCGATTTGATCGCGCGAGTAAGTCCGTATGATATTTTTGAGGTTGTGTGCATGTTTGGTATGGAGCCCCGAGGGCTCGAGTTAGTTTTGGATAGGTGTCGGAGTGCATTTTTGAACTTAGGGAAATCTGGCATCTCAGTTCTGCAATTTTCGCAATTGCGAAGCAGGCCTCGCAATTGCGAGCTCGCAAATGCGAGCCTGGCATCGCAATTGTGAGGAAGGGGGACATTTCACTGTGTTCGCAAATGCGACCAAAAGGCTCGCAAATGCGAGCCTGGCCTTTTCGCAAATGCGAAGATATAGTCGCAAATGCGAAGACCCCCAAACTAGCCAGTGTTCGCAAATGCGAACATTTTTCTCGCATTTCCCATACCTGCTGGGTTCGCAATTGCGAACCCAACTTCGCATTTCCCATATCCGCAGCCCAGCATATTTTATACGTAACCGATTTTGAGCTTCATTTTTCACATTTTCTCAAACTCAAATACCCTTAGGCGATTTTCCAAGAAATCTTTCTTCTCTAAAGCGATAGTTGAGGTTTGAGTGGAATTCAAGGCATCGAGGTAAGTTTTTGGTTTAACCCTAGCTTGAGGTAATAGGAATTGAGTCTTGTTTGCTACTTGCTAATTGATCGAGTACGATGTATAGGCATGGTGACGAGTATCTATACATTGGTGTCTAGTATGACCGTGAGTCCCTACTTTGCGAATATTTTGGTTGTTGATATGCTTTCCATGTTTACTTGATGACTTCTATATGTTGTAAAGACCTTGTGAAAGAAACTGTGATCTTGAAACTTCGTGGAGCATTGGCTCGGGTTGAAATACAAATTGTGAAGGTATATGAGATAAGTGACTCTTTGGAGCATTGGCTCAAGTGATAATGTGAACTATGAGATGAAAGTGAAAGAAAGAAAAGAGTTAATGATTTATTCCCTTGACGGGATTTTGTTGGTTATTGATGATGTTCCCTTGCCGGGTCTTTAAATTGTTGTTGTGTACCCTTGCCGGGACTTCTATTCTTATTTTATTATTTCCTTTACCCTTGTTTGTGATTATTGATTGGGTGAGGAAGAGTGTTAACGCACGAAGGGTGATGCCGTGCATTGAATGATATTTGTGGATCGGGTTGCGCGCCGCAACAATGTTAAATGATATGGATCGGGTTGCACGCCGCAACAATGATGTTTATTGATCGGGTTGCACGCTGCAACAATGATATTATGGATCGGATTGCACGCCGCAACAGTGTTGTTATATATTGGGGTCGGGTTGCCCGCCGCAACAATTATTGATACAAGTGTGTTTATTTTGGGTATTGGTTTCTTGTCTGCTGTAAATTCCAAGCCGCCCTTAGATTGTTATTCTGGATTTACTATTAATACTGTTATCTCCCCACAGCATGCTCCCCCCCCCCCATATTGTTTACTTGACTTGTATTTTCGATTCCGTGGTATATATATATAATTGTACAGGTTTATGTGGTAGTCCAGTCTAGCCTCGTCACTACTTCGCCGGGGTTAGGCTAGACACTTATCAGCACATGGGGTCGGTTGTGCTGATGCTACACTCTGTGCTATTTGCACAGGTCCAGGTTTCGAGCAGCAGCAGCAGCATTAGTACGGGAGCAGGCCTTCAGTCCGGTGAGATCCGAGGTAGCCTTGCCGGCGTCCGCAAGCCCGGCGTCTCCCTTATTCTCTCTTTTTAGCCTGTTGCCTCATTGTATTCGAGACAAACAGCTTATGTTTTCTTTCAGACGTTTGTGTTTAGTATTTCTTAGCAGTTCGTGAGTATCGTGACACCAGTCTTGGGTAGAGGATTATATTGACTATTCCACATGTTGATTCAGTTTCTATAATTAAGACTTCTGCTACTATTTAATTTTATTATTTTTATATTGTTGCCATGAATTGTTTAGGGATTATGTTGTAAACGGAAAGTAATTAAAAATTTGGCTTGCCTAGCTTCTACGAGTAGGCGCCATCACGACTCCCGAGGGTGAGAAATCCGGGTCGTGACAAAGACATAGATTATAACTTATAACCAATTCTTCCAATCAATGCAACAAGTTAAATGTGCATTAACATAGACCATCATAGTGAAGTTTAAGTTGAAGTTATAAATATATAATTAAAATATTTAATTTATCACTCTTTCTAATTAAAAAAGGATTAGCTGATTATTAAAAGTATTACTTTAGTGTGTCATTTGTGTCATCACGACTCATTAATACTATTAGCTATCACATAATACAACTTTAATTTTAGATGCATATATCAAATACACATTACAGAGATGCAAGTGAATCCCTCAAAAGAGAGTTGCAAGCAACTCATTTGAGAACTTAAAAGTGCTTACAATTCGAAGGAGGAAGACCTTGAATTAGGCTTCAAATCTTACACCTCAATCATTACATCTTCAATGACAACCATGTCATCAAGCTTGTCCCCCCGTATATTTGAAATATCTAGCTGCTTAGGCTGCTGCATCAACAAATTGACTTCTTGCAGAAGCAGAATTTTTGATTTATTATGCTCTTACTGTCATAATCTCATCAATTTCCTCGAAATAAAGGCACCAAATACATAGTAAGACCTGATGATCAAAAAGCAAAATAATATATTCAATATTTACAGAAGAATCTGGACTAAATTCGAAGGCCAAAACCAACTTTAGCTTTGAAGATGGAGCAACAAAAAATATAGAATCATCATTTAAAAGTGAGAACACTATAAAAGCTTCCCTATTATGAGGACTCGAGTCATATGGTAGTCTAAGCATTAAAGCAATGTCATGATAACATCTGTGTTTGCTCTAGTAGAACCAACAATACAATCTTAACGGCCTCATTTAACTACCTTCTATTATTCTTCAATAATTTAACTCATAAATAAAGAAATTATAACAACTTAGCATATAAATTTCTGAAAATGATATCTCATATTTCAAAAATTTAAGGAACTACTTGTGAAACACTATACCATTATATAGTAACTATTATTCTTTTTTGTGAAATTTTATCTAACACCACATAGGCTTCTTAATTCTTAAATTCTCCTCTAGAATACAACGCAAGTACTAATAATAGTATAAACAAATGGAAAAGAATCATACCAAATCACAAGCAAAATAGTGAAACAAATGAATCGGAATTAAACCCAGTCTCCTAGCACAAAAATGCCAAACTAAGAAAATCAAACTAATATATAGCATTGTAAAATTGAAGGAAAAAAAAATAGATCTTTCTCAAATCAACAACAAGAAGAATGAGAAAATCGTCCATTCACTCATAAAGAGAAATTGAATATGTGTAAATGAGAGACTAAATTAATCTTGTACAAAGATTTTTTTCCCTAAATGGAGGTTCAGTCAGCCATTACCTAAACAAGAGTAAATCTAACATCACAATCTTCATAATCATGGAACTTTGAAAGATTATTCATTTTTTTCACTAAATGATGAGAGTGCGATTGTCGGCTGAATGAAAAACGACACATAATAGAAAAAGGGTCATAGGCAGGATGAGTTAGAAAAGAGAGAGGGAAATGAAAACATATAGGGTTTTTTTTAGAGGAAAGATTAATAAAGTCGGCTCTTTTGTTGGCCATTTTTTTTCGAATTGCAGATAAAAAATAGGTTGTTTGCTGGCTAATGTGCATATGCCAGTAATAATTTAGCTTTATTGTATAAATTAACTACAATTCCCTTATTGCAACTAAATAATTGCCACTAAAAGCTATTTTTGTTGTAGTGTTAATCCCGTGAACTGGAAGTTTTCCAATTAATTGTGTCATTTACTTACTGCACTGTACGTGTGTTCTGTAGGAACTAATAGAAAACCTGATTGTCTATATAGTTTGGTGGACCCTTAGTTTCTATCAGAGCAGGTTCTTTCTATCAGGCTAACACCTAGAAATGATTCTCATGGCTGCTCCACCAAATTTTGAAGAATGTCAATCTACCTACAGATCACCAAGATTCAACGGCCAATATTATGGATGGTGGAAGACAAGGATGCATGATATTATCATTCCTGAAGATTCAGAGTTCTGGTATGTTATTTGCGATGGACCCTTCATTCCTACAAATACCATTGGTGACCCAGCAGTATCAGTTCCCTAAACAAGAAAGGAATACAACGATGCTGACCGCGAGGCTATAGAGAAGAATTTTTGAGCAAAAAAAAATCATCGTCTGTGGTATTGGAACAGATGAATAAAATAGGATTTCAGCATGTCAGTCTGCTAAGGGGATCTAGGAAGCTCTCCAAACAGCTCATGAAGGGACAACTCAAGTCAAGCAGTCAAAGATTGACATGCTAACCACAGAGTATGAGCTCTTAAGGATGAAGGATGATGAGTCCATTTAGGATATGCACACTCGTTTCACCTCTATCATCAATGAGATTCACTCTCTGGGAGAAATCATTCCCAGGAACAAACTTTCAGGAAAATACTTAGTGTATTACCTGGTTCCTGGGAAAGCAAAGTAAATGCTATTACAGAGGCAAATGATCTGCAGAAGCTGACCATTGATAAACTCATTGGCAATCTGAAAACTTATGAAATGAAGAAGAAGAAGGATAATGAGAGAAGAGAGCCCAAAAGGGAGAAGAATCTGGTCCTCAAGGTAGACAACAATGACTCAGGTGGTGAGGATGCTGATATGGCTTACCTGACAAAAAGATTTCGGAAAATGGTTCGCAGAAATGGGGGTATTCCAAAAAAGGGCTGCTCCAGCAAGCCAAGAGGCTATGACCTATGTCATAAGTGCAGGAAGTCAAGACATTTTTATTATGGATTGCTCTCTCCTCAAGCAAGATCAGTACAAACACAACACAGACAAAGCAGCTAAGAGGAACCCAATTCCCGACAAACGATTCAAAAGAAAAGATTCCACTGACAACATTGTGAAACAAGCTCTTCCCGCATGGGGAGACTCTTCCACCGAATTTGGAGAAGATGATGAGCAAGGTGACAACTCCATGATGGCAGTAGAAAGTGAAGCAGCTGAATATGACTCTATCTTTACCCTGATGGGAAAATCTGACAATGATGAAGATGATGATGATGATTATGAGGTAAACTTTCTAGACGTTCAAAGAAATCTGAAGTCTTACTCTTCAAAAAAAACTTATATCATTGGCAAATGTTTTAATTGATGCTTATCATAGTCTTATAAATGATAAAAATACATTAATTGTGGAACTAGGAGAAGTAGAATATGAGAGAAATGATCTAGTAGTTGTTGTGGTCGATTTAAAAGAAACCATTGAGATTTTGAAGAAAGAAAAAGATGCCTTAATTGAAAAAATTTCAAACATAGAACATGGGAGAGATGGTCTAGTGGTTGTTGTGGTCGATCCAAAAGAGACCATTGAGTGTTTTAAAAAGGAGAAAAAAGCTTTAACTGAAAAGGTTGCTAACATATAGCATGAGAGAGACGACTTATTAGTAGTAGTTGTGGACCTAAAGGAAACAATTGAGGAACTGAAAAGAGAAGGTAGGTATGTGATCACTCAAAAGGGAAAGAAAGTTGCAAATGAGGCACATCTTAGGCTTGAAGATGAGCTAAAATCAGCGAAATCTAGTCTATGTGTTGAACTTGAGAAAAACAAACAACTTCAGGAAGATCTAGGAAGAGTTAAAAGTGATCTAAAAAAATCACTTAAGTGGACATGGTCCTCTGATGCTATCACTACCATCTATACGAATAATGGGGGAAATAGTCAGGGAATCGAGTTCTAAAGGGAAAAAACTCCTTACAACCCTCATAGCAAGTACGTTACTGTACCTGATAACTGGCTCTGCACTCACTGTGGTAACACTGGGGACTTTAAGGAAACCTGTAAGGTCAGATTTCAGTCTCAACAGAAAATAAAGTTTTTGCTAATAAGGTAACTACTGCTAAAGAACCTGGTCCCTCATATAAAAAATGTGTGATGCCTGCTTGGACCAAAAGAGTCCTAATTCACCCATTTTCTCACTACAAGGGACCCTAACTTGTTTGAGTTCTTAAGTCTAACCCTTGATTTCCTTGTTTAGGGAGCAGTGAAAGGGAGCAGCCAAAAATGGTACATGGATAGTGGCTGCTCGAAGCACATAACTGGAAGCACAAATAATTTCTTTTCACTCAAGGCCCTGCAAGGAGGGAGTGTGTCCTTTGAAAATAGCAAAAAGGGATACATTCTGGGAGTTGAAAGGATTGAGAAGTCTCTCTCTCATAGGGGTGTCAATAGATATTTAAAAACCGACTAAACCGACCGAACCATACCGTACCGAACCGATTTTTAGGTTTCTATTAATAAAACCGTAGATTTTTATATAAATCTATAACCGAACCGATAATTAGGGTAGGTTTTTTATTTTATGAAAATAAACCGGAAAAATACCGAACCGTACCGAATAAATTTACAATGTGAAAATATATTTCTATATTAAGTTTAAAAGTAATATAGCATTAAATTTTTTCTGGGGCGTTGGAATTATGAAATAGTTACAACCCAACAAGTAATTAAACTTAAAATTCTAATTCCCAAACCTATTATGCTACTCCTATTGAAACTAAATTATTTCCAGCATATTCACTAGCAAAACACAGGGTATTGTAGCGATTATGAGTAGCAAACTACAATGTATTGAATATGTATACTTTCGTATGATTTAGATTTATCTTTTTGAATATTTAATCTTCTATAGACTTTATTCTTGAGACCCAACTTGGTTAATTTTTTTCCACTCGTGTGATTTATATTTTTTTTTGTATTTGCTTAGTTTCTTTTACGCTGATGTAAAATAGTTGATGGATCTATACTCTACCATCTTTTATATTTTCTTAATTGATCACCTTTTAAACTGTAAAAATATCTAGAGAGTTTTGCTAAGTCCTATAAAAGTACGTATGTTATTGCATTGTACTTCTACTAGTGATTTTTACATGACATTTAAAAAAAATACGAATACTTACCGAACCGTACCGATACTGAAGAGAAACCGACATGATTGGGACGGTTTCGAAAAGTCTAGTTTTGGTTATACATATTAGAATAACCGAAAAATTGGTATGGTATAAATTTTATAAAATAACCCGCCGAACCGAACCATTGACACCCCTACGCGAAGGGCTAATTTGTTTGAGGGAGCGATTCTTCTACGTGAACGCGAGGCACTGGTCGCGAACGTGAAGCTTTGGGGGCATTACCCTTCACGAACGCGACCTGGCTATCGTGAACGCGAAGGCCATTTTGGTAGGGACCTGGGGGAGGGGAGAAAATACTCTATGCGAACGCGGCAAGCGGCTCGCGAATATGAAGGTCAGGGGGGTATACCTTCACGAACGCGAAGGCCCTTCTGTCCAATGCTTCGCGAACGCGACAGGCCTCTCACGAACGCGAAGAAGGCCTGTCCAGTATTTTGAAAACAGAATAAAAAACGGGAGTCTTCCATAATTTTATATTTTCTTCCATATAACTCGACCTAGGAGCGATTTTGAAGAGGGATTTCAACACCAATTCGTAGGTTTGTGTTCTTCAGCTCATTTCTTCCAATTTCCATCAACACCCATTAGATTTCTAGGCCTAAATCTTGTTCTTTAAGGGTAGAAATTAGGGATTTTGGGAAAATTGGGGATTTTACAAATTTTTAGACGTTGATTTGGGGTCAGATTCTGAAGCAAATTGTATATCCGGGCTCGTGGTGAATGGGTAATCGGGTCTTGGTCCGAACTTTGAGTTTTGACCAAGCGGGCCCGGCGTCGATTATTGACTTTTTGGGAAAAATGTTGGAAAATCTATAATTTTGCATTAGAATTGGTTTCTTTGGCATTAATTGATGTTAATAAGTTAGTTATGAATAGATATAGGCGGATTGGAGGTGGAAACTAAGGGAAAAGCGATATTTGAGGCTTGAGTTTGACCGTAGAATTGAGGTAAGTGTTGTGGCTGACCTTAGCTTGAGGGATTAGGTATTGTTTGCCCTATTTGCTACTTGTTAGTTGTTGGGTACGACTTATAGGTGTGGCGACGAGTATCTATAAGTTGTTGTCGGGTCATAGCATGCGAGTGAGTTCTATACTTGTGACAGTTATGTTTCTTTATACGTATTATTCCTGCTTAAACTAGTTATTGTTCATGCTAACAAGTTTTATTATGTTTTTCCCTAGTTTTGGATATTGGGTGAGTATTTTCTCAAAGTGAGATTTCTATTGTGAAATTAAATGATGAAACAAAGTTGTTTTATCGTGATGCCCTTGCCGGGTTGTTATTGTTTCTGTTGTTTGTTATGGTGAGGAAGAGTGATAAAGCACGAAGGGTGATGCCGTGCATATTTATATTATTCATATGGTGAGGAAGAGTGATAAAGCACGAAGGGTGATGTTGTGCACATTTATATTATTCATATGGTGAGAAAGAGTGATAAATCACGAAGGGTGATGCCGTGCACATTTATATTATTCATATGGGGAGGAAAAGTGATAAAGCACGATGGGTGATGCCGTGCACATTTCTATTATTGATTGCATGGTGAGAATTGAGAGTAAAAGCACGAAGCGTGATGCCGTGCATTTTCTCTTTGTTGTGTTTATTGTTATTTTCGGTTCAAAGTGTTTTAGCTGTTTAAAATTTCTTTATTGTTGTGATTCTTTATGTTGGAACCCCCATAGCATGTTTCCCCTTCCCGCTCATTTCTGCTTAGCTTTTATTACTGTTATCCTGTTAGTATATTGATTAACTGCACAAGTTTATGTTGTTTGTCATGTCCTAGCCTCGTCACTACTTCGCCGAGGTTAGGCTCGACACTACCAGTATATGGGGTCAGTTGTACTGATACTGCACTCTGCACTTTATGTGCAGATCTCGGTACTGGACCATACTGATCAGAGTTTGAGGTTGCTGCCTTCAGTTCAAAGGAGACCCAAGGTAGATATGCCGGCGTTCGCAGACCCTGGAGTCCCCCTTCCCTCTATCTTAGTTCCTGTTTTCTTTCATCTGAAAAACAGATGTATTTTCCTTTAAACCAGTATCTGTAGAAATTCTTAGACGTTCGTGGATTGTGATACCAGATCATTGGGGTAGTCGTGTTTAGGAGTTTTGAATTGTTATAAAATTTCCGCACTTCATATCTGTTTAGCTTTAATTATTATTTATTACTATTTTGGTTAATAATTAATGTGTTAGAATCGTATCTGTTGGCTTGCCTAGCATTCAAGAGTTAGGCGCCATCACGATCCTGACGGTGAGAAATCCGGGTCATGACATAGACAAAGATTTGTCCACTATTTTTTTTGATACCCTGATTGACTTAAAGGTTCTGCTATATCTCTTTATTATTCTAGAGAGCATAATACTTAGTTTCCACAAAAGTGTATGGTAACTAGTACTCTCTCACTCAATTGAAAATATATACTATGTGAACGGGTTGAAGTACAACTTGCTGAGTGTTTCCCAAATTCTGACAAGGGAAACAAAGTGGAATTTGTGTTAAAAATATGCACGGTCAAAAATTTTGTGACTGGTGAAATGGTTTTGGTGGATAAAAGATACAAAAATTATCTATGTTGCTAACTTTGAGTCCTTGCAAAATGGGGATCTCAGTCGTCTAAGTGCTGTTGATGATGATGCTGAACTATGGCACAGAAGTCTGGGTCATGCAAGTTTTACGTTGATGAACAAATTGATCAAGAAGGACCTGATTTGTGGCTTGCCTAATTCAAGCTTCAAGGATCACAAAGTGTGTGATTCATGTGTAAAAGGAAAGCAAGTCAGATCCTCTTTCAAGCCCAAAAAGGAAGTTAGTACCTCAAGGCCACTTGATCTCCTCCATGTGGATCTACGTGGACCTATGAGGGTGCCAAGTAGAGGAGGAAAGAAATACATCTTTGTTATAGTGGACGACTATTCCACATTCACCTGGACTCTGTTTCTCAGAACCAAGAATAAAACATTTCAAGTATTTGCTGCATTTGTGAAGAAGATCTAGGTGAAGATGAGCCATAATGTAGTATGTATAAGGTCTAATCACGGCATAGAATTTGACAATGCCAAATTCGACGAATTCTGTGCTGAAAATGGCATTACTCTAATTTTTCAGCTCCAAGAACACCTCAACAAAATGGTGTTATGGAGAGGAAGAATGGGACTCTTGAAGACATGGCAAGAACAATGTTGATTGACAGTGGCATTGCAAAAAGTTTCTGGGTAGAAGTCGTCAACACTGCATGCTACTTGGTGAACAGGTGCATGATCATGTCCCTTCTGAACAAAACCCCATATGAACTGCTGAATGGGAGGAAGCCCAAGCTGACACATTTAAGGACATTTGGCTGCAAATGTTTAGTCCTCAACAATGGCAAGGAAACACTTGAAAAATTCGATACCAAAAGTGATGAAGGAATCTTTCTGGGCTATTCATCACAAAACAAAGCCTACAAAGTATACAACAAAAGAACTCAATGTTTTGAGAAAAGTATACATGTGATGTTTGATGAATTTCACCACTCATGTGGGAAAGATTCACATGATAAGATAGATCAAGACGGAGAACAGTCAACTGTTCCTGGTGAAGTCATTGACATGGCAAATGGAAAGGCTAACATGATGAGCCACGTCAAGGAATCAAATGATGATGGTGCAGCCATATCTCCAACTGATGGGGAGGAACATGGTTCCTCAATCACAACAACTAAATCAGAGAACAGAGTTGTCGATGTTGTCCAAGGCACCCCACATGCTGAGCTGAGAAGCGGAACTCACGACAACCAAGGATCACATTCAAAAATACCTGGACCTTCTCACAATGAGATTCAGGTGTCTAACTGGAAGCACAAAAGTTCACACCCTCTTGAAAATGTGATCACTCCTCTTGACTCAGGAATTCAAACCAGATCAAAGACAAGAAACTCGCTTGCCTTCTCAGCTTTTCTCTCTCAAATTGAGCCCAAATATATCAAGGAAGCATTGAAAGATGCTAATTGGATTACGACTATGCAAGAAGAACTCCATCAATTTGAGAGGAACAATGTATGGCACCTGGTTCCACGACCTGCTGACCGAACTGTTATAGGAACCAGGTGGGTATTCAGAAACAAACTTGATGAGTTTGGAAACACAACAAGGAACAAGGAAAGGCTAGTAGTTCAAGGCTATAATCGGGATTTGACTATGATGAAACTTTTGCTCCAGTTGCTCGAATGGAGGCCATCAAAATCCTTATTGCCTTTGCATCTCTTATGGAATCCAAATTGTTCCAAATGGATGTCAAAAGTGCATTTTTGAATGGTTTTCTAAAAGAAGTCTTTGTCAAGTAACCAACTGGATTTAAGAGTCATGAGCATGTTTTTAAACTTGAGAAGGAATTATAAGGGCTAAAGTAGGCTCCTCGTGATTGGTATGAAAATTTGTCCAAATTTCTTCTAGAAAATGGCTTTACAAGAGGAAAAATTGACAACACCTTATTTCTGAATAAATGAGAGAGGAACCTGCTCATTGTGTAAGTCTATGTTAATGACATCATCTTCGGAGCAACAAATGATTCTCTGTGTGAGGAATTTGCAAAACTCATAGGAAGTGAGTTTGAAATGAGCACGATAGGGGAATTGAATTTCTTCTTGGGTTTACAAGTCAAGCAAACTCCTGAGGGGACAATGATAAGTCAGCAGAAGTACATCAAAGAGCTTCTGAAGAGATTTGATATGGAAGGATAAAAAATCATTGATACTCCCATTGCCACTGCCACTCGTTTGGACATGGATGAACCCGGTTCTTCTGTGAATGAGACCGTGTATAGAGGTATCATCGGGTCTCTCTTGTATCTCACAGAAAGCAAACCAGGTATTGTTTTCAGCGTAGGACTTTGTGCCAGGTTACATCATCTAATCCAAAGGAATCTCATCTGAAGGCTGGCAAGAGAATTCTGAGGTATCTCAAAGGCACGCAGGACCTGGTTCTCTACTATCTCTCAGGGGAATATTTTGATTTAATCGGGTATGCTGATGCTGATTATCTGGTGGATAGGAAAAGCACTTCTAGCATGGCACATTTTCTGGGTTCATGTCTGATCTCATGGGGTACAAGAAAACAAAACTCAGTGGCTCTTTCAACTGCAAAAGCTGAATATGTGGCGGCTTCCTCTTACTGTGCTCAACTGCTGTGGATCAAGCAGCAGCTGCAAGATTTTGGTGTGTTTTTATGCCCTTACTATGTGACAACATCAGTGCTCTCAACATGGCCAAGAATCCGGTTCAACATAAGAGAACAAAGCACATTGATATGAGACATCACTTCCTCAGAGACAATTTTGAAAAAGGGCTCATCTGCATGAAATTTTACAACAAAGAAGATCAAATTGCAGACATCTATACCAAAGAACTGAGCAGAGAGCACTTTGAAAATAACCGCTTGGCACTAAGGTTGATAAAATCAAGCTAAGGACCTGGTCCCTCGATAATTGGCTATGAAATAAATGAACAGGTAAAATGGCTAAAAAGTGTTTTCTGGCAAAGTCTAACTCATCTCTATACTGTAGCAGGTAGACACACATGACGACTATAGAGAAAACAAGTAGCTAATGGTATCGCACTTTGGTCAAAAGGATGAAGTTCACATTTACAAAATCTATCACGGAACCTGGTTCCTTTGACATTGTCACAACCCTAACCCCGAACCCGATCGTGATGGTGTCTCTCGTGAAGACAAGGCCAACCAGTTTAACCCAATTCATCTTTTAAAGCAATTAAACAACACAAAATAGTCTAAAAATGATTTATTAATTCTAAGTAGCGGAAATATCAAGAATAATGCGGAAAACCAACCCAACACAGCCCTAACCGGGGTGTCACAAGTCAAGAGCATCTACGAGTCACAGTATAGTCTGCTAAAGTCATAAACTACTACAAGTGTTTGTAAGACACAGAAATGATAGAAGAGTAGAGACACGGGGCTGCGGATGCCAACAACTACCTCGTAATCTCCGAAAAAAGCCCGCCTGGAACTGGAGGAAATCAACACTCCGGAGCGGAACCAGCTACGCCTGAATCTTCACACAGGGTGCAGGGAGTAAAGTGAGTACTCCACTCAGTGAGTAATGAATATAAATAATGACTGAAAGCAAGAAAACACGTAAAGCATATGGCAGTCTACAATGAAGCAGTAAAATCATTAAAAATCAGGAAAAACCAGTAAGAATCAGGAAAAATGCTCTTTAAACCAGTAAACAGGTAATGGACAGATAATTATGATAAGGTAAACAAATAAAAGTTCGCCCCTCGGGCACAGTAATACCACATCCGCCCCTCGGGCAACAAGTCACAACAGTAACAGCCCCTCGGGCTCAATCTCGCATCTCAATGGGTACCCGCGCTCACTTGGGGTGTGTAGACTCCTGGAGGGGCCCCTTACGGCCCAAGCGCAATAACAGGCCATCTCGTGGCATCAAATCTAGGCCCTCAGCCTCATATCAATCAAGCCATCTCGTGATGTACATATCTCAGGCTCTCGGCCTCCAATCAGTATCAGTATCTCCTCACAATATAGGCCCTCGGCCTTACTCGGTCAAAAATCATCACAAGCCCCTCGGGCAATAGTAAAACAGTGTTTCTCAGCCCAAACATCATTTAAAATATCATTTAAATCTCAAAATCTGAGTAAAACGGCTGAGTAGTAAAACAGTGGAATTTAATATGATTGAGTTCATATAATAAGTCAAAACAGTGAGGAAATATCAAACAAAAGCCCCGAAAGGGTTCAAATAGTTGGCACGAAGCCCAAATATGGCAATCAACCCAATAAGCGATGATAGCAAATAGTTTTAAATCAAATACGCGGTAAAATCATCAATCGGGACAGACCAAGTCCAAATCCCTAATAGTACACGACCCCACGCTCGTCATCGAGCGTGTGCCTCACCTCAATATAGTACTACGATGCACAATTCGGGGTTTCAAACCCTCAGAACATCATTTACAAGCAATACTCACCTCCAACCGGCTAAATCCCTAGCTCGCGAAGCCCTTGACCTTCGAATTGGCCTCCACGTGCGTCGAATCTATCCAAAATCAGAACGAATACGTCACAATATGCTAAGGGAACAAAGCCCAAGCGAAAACAATCAAAAAATACCAAAATACCGACATTAGCAAAACCCGAGCCCCGGTCCCACTTCTCGAAACTCAAAAATTTTACACCAATAGGTTCCTTATCTCCCTACGAGTTCATACATACCAAAAA
Organism: Nicotiana attenuata; assembly: GCF_001879085.1. NCBI lineage: Eukaryota > Viridiplantae > Streptophyta > Magnoliopsida > Solanales > Solanaceae > Nicotiana > Nicotiana attenuata. The sequence continues at coordinate 122,156 of NW_017671298.1, read as the reverse complement.
CATCAAAATCCGTCCACAAATGACCCTTCAAATCCCAAATCAAAGGTCCAAAATTCCAAGTCCTAGTTCTTCCATTTTTAGCTTAAGTTTCTATGATTTTCTAGGTAGATTACACAATAGAATCGAGTTTTAAGTCCAAAAATCTTAGCTCAAATCGTTTCCCCTTGAATCCCTCTTTAATCTCCTTCAAAAAGCTCTCAAAATGATCAACTATGGGTGAAAATATACCCAAAATCGCAGACAAGACGACTTAAAAACATTCTGCCCAGGCCTGACTTCCCTTCTTCGCGAACGCGGTCAAAACCTCGCATTCGCGTAGCACAAGCTTACGTTGACCACTTTTTACTCTTCGCGAACGCGGTACACCCATCACGAACGTGATTCTTTCTCCTCCTACACCTTTGCGAACGCGACACCCCTTACGCGAACGCGTAGAACAAAAGACCTTGGGCCCCTCAGACCCCAAATTACTCTACGCGATCGCGAGTTCCCTCTCGCGAATGCGATGCATTGCATCCCAGCCTTCCGCGAACGTGAAGCCCATCTCGCGAACGCGAGGGCTAAATCCTGGCTTTCCTCAATTCCTTCTTCGCGAATGCGAGGCTCCTCTCGCGAACGCGAAGAGATAAATCTCTGCAACACTGAACCTTAAATTTCTACAACTTTCAAACTCCAAAAATGCTCCGAATGACCATCCGAAACTCACCCGAGGCCCCCGGGACCTCAACCAAAGGCACCAACACATCTTAAAACCTTATTCAAACTTGCTCCAATCAATAAAACACCTCAAACAATATCAAATTACCCAAAACACATCGAATTCAAGCCTAAGTTTCTAAAAATCTTCTGAAATACGCTTTCGATCAAGAACCCAACCAAACCACGTTCGAATGACCTGAAATTTTGCACACACATCCCAAATGACACAATGAAGCTACTGCAACTCTCGGAATTCCATTCCAACCCCTGGATCAAAATCTCGCCTATCAACCGGAAATCGCCAAAATATCAACTTCGCCAATTCAAGCCTAATTCTACTCCGGACCTCCAAAACCCATTCCGATCACACTCCTAAGTCATAAATCACCCCCCGAAGCTATCCGAACCATCGGAACTCACATCCGAGCCCTCTAACACATAAGTCAACGTCCGGTTGACTTTTCCAACTCAAACCTTCTTAATAGAGACTAAGTGTCTCAAACCTCTCCAAACCAACCCAGATTCGATCCAACCAACCCGATTACCTCAAAACACGGATGAACAAAACATAAAGAAGCAGAAATGGGGGAAACAGAGCGGTAACTCATGAGACAACCGGCCGGGTCGTCACATCCTCCCCAACTTAAATAAACGTTCGTCCTCGAACGAGTCAAGAAATGTACCTGAAGCCTCAAATAGGTGAGGATATCTGCTCCGCATCTCCTGCTCGGTCTCCCAGGTAGCCTCCTCCACGGGCCGACCTCTCCACTGCACCTTCACCAAAGCTATATCTTTTGATCTCAACTTCCGAACCTGACACTCCAGAATAGTTGCTGGCTCCAAATCATAAGTCAAATCATCCTCCAACTGAACCGTGCTGAAATCCAGAACATGAGACGGATCTCCAATGTACTTCCGGAGCATAGAAACATGGAACACTGGGTGCACACTCGACAAGCTGGGTGGAAAAGCGAGCTCATAAGCCACCTCTCCAATCCTTCGAAGTACCTCAAAAGGCCCAATGAACCGCGAACTCAGCTTCCCTTTCTTTCCAAATCTCATAACACCTTTTGTGGGCGAGACCTTCAACAGAACCTTCTCACCGACCATGAAGGACACATCTCTAACCTTCCTGTCAGCATAACTCTTTTGCCTTGACTGCGCTGTACGAAGTCTCTCCTGAATCACCTTCACTTTATCTAAGGCATCCTGAACCAAATCTGTCCCCAAGAGCCTAGCCTCACTGGGCTCGAACCAACCAACTGGAGATCTACACCGCCTCCCGTACAAAGCCTCATATGGAGCCATCTGGATACTCGATTGGTAGCTGTTGTTGTAAGCAAACTCTGCAAGCGATAGAAACTGATCCCATGACCCTCCGAAATCAATAACAAAAGCGCGTAGCATATCCTCCAATATCTGAATGGTGCACTCGGACTGCCCGTCCGTCTGTGCTGTGCTCAACTGTACCTGAGTACCCAACCCTCGCTGAACACACTTCCAGAACTGGGAAGTAAACTGAGTGCCCCGATCTGAAATGATGGAAACTGGGACACCATGCAACCGAAAAATCTCCCGAATATATATCTCTGCCAGCCGCTCTGAAGAATAAGTAGTACAAATAGGAATGAAGTGCGCAGACTTGGTCAGCCTATCCACAATCACCCAAATGGCATCAAACTTCCTCAAAGTCCGTGGAAGCCCAACTACAAAATCCATAGTGATCCGCTCCCACTTCCACTCTGGAATATCCATCTGCTGACGTAAGCCACCCGGTCTCTGATGCTCATATTTCACCTGCTGACAATTGAGACACCTAGCTACAAAACCCACAATATCTTTCTTCATTCTCCGCCACCAGCAATGCTGTCTAAGATCCTGATACAACTTCGCGGCTCCTGAATGAATAGAATACCGCGAGCTATGGGCCTCCTCCAGAATCATCTCCCGAAGCCCATCTACATTAGGCACACAAATCCGGCCCTACATCCTCAATACTCCATCATCTCCAATAGACACATCCCTGGCATCATCATGCTGAACCCTGTCCCTAAGGACGAGCAAATGTGGATCATCATAGTGGCGCTCTCTGATGCGCTCATATAGGGAAGACCGAGAAACCACACAAGCCAATATCCAACTGGGATCTGAAATATCCAACCTCACGAACCGATTGGCCAAAGCCTGAACATCAACCGCAAGAGGTCTCTCCCAACTGGAAGGTATGCCAAACTCCCCATACTCACTGCCTTTCGGCTCAAAGCATCGGCCACCACATTGGCCTTCCCCGGGTGATACAAAATGGTAATATCATAATCCTTGAGTAACTCAAGCCACCTCCGCTGCCTCAAATCAAGATCCTTCCGTTTGAACAAATGCTGAAGGCCGCGATGATCCGTATATACCTCACAAGATACGCCATATAAGTAGTGCCTCCAAATCTTCAAAGCATGAACTATAGCAGCTAACTCCAAATCGTGTACTAGGTAGTTCTTCTCATGGGGCTTCAACTGACGAGAAGCATAAGCAATAAATCTACCCTCCTGCATCAACACACAACCAATCCCTACTCTTGAAGCATCACAATACACGGTATATGAACCTGAAGCTGATGGCAAAACCAATACTAGAGCTGTGGTCAAAGCTATCTTGAGCTTTTGAAAGCTCTCCTCACACTCGTCCGACCATACAAATGAAACACCCTTCTGAGTCAACTTGGTCAAGGGCGATGCGATAGATGAGAATCCCTAAACAAACTGGCGATAATAACCTGCCAAACCAAGAAAACTACGAATCTCTGTGGCTAAGGGCGGTCTGGGCCAACTCTGCACCGCCTCTATCTTCTTTGGATCAACCTGAATACCCTCGCTGGACACCATGTGTCCCAAGAATGCCACTGAACTAAGCCAAAACTCACATTTGGAGAACTTTGCATAAAGCTTCTCCTCCCTCAATCTCTGCAATACAACCCTCAAATGCTCCGTGTGCTCCTCCTGACTACGCGAATACACCAAGATATCATCAATGAAAACTATGACAAATGAGTCAAGATAAGGCCGGAACACGTTGTTCATCAGATGCATGAACGCTGCTGGGGCATTGGTCAGGCCAAAAGACATAACCAGGAACTCATAGTGACCATATCTGGTCCTGAAGGCCATCTTAAGAATATCCGAATCCCTGATCTTCAACTGGTGATAACCTGAACGAAGATCAATTTTGGAGAATAACCTCACTCCCTGAAGCTGGTCGAATAAATCATCAATGCGAGGAAAAGGATACTTGTTCTTAACTGTTACTTTGTTCAATTGCCTATAATCAATGCACATTCTCATAGTGCCATCCTTCTTCTTCACAAACAGAATTGGCACACCCCAAGGTGACACACTAGGCCAAATGAACCCCTTATCTAGGAGTTCTGAAGATGCTCCTTTAACTCCTTCAGCTCCGCTGGTGCCAAACGATACGACGGAATAGAAATGGGCTGAGTTCCCGGCACCAGGTCAATATCAAAATCAATAGCCCTGTCCGGTGGCATGCCCGCAGGTCTGCAGGAAATACATCAGGGAAATCCCTCACAACTGGAACAGATCAATACTGGGAGTCTCAGCTCCAACATCCCTCACAAAGGCAAGATATGAAAGACAACCCTTCCCAACAATACGCTGGGCTTTCAAGAAAGAGATCACTCTACTAGGAACATAATCAATCACACCTCGCCACTCAATCCGTGGCCCACCCGGATAGCCAACGTGACTGTCTTGGCATGACAATCTAGAATAGCGCGACACGGAGATAGCCAATCCATGCCCAGAATGACATCGAAATCCACCATACTCAATAATAAAAGATCAACTCGGGTCTCCGACCCCCAATAATCACCACACACGATCGGTACACATGGTCTACAACAACTATATCACCTACCGGGGTAGATACATGAACAGGTGAAGCAAGAAACTCATGAGGAGTACCCAAATAATGAGAAAAGTACGATGACACATAAGAATAGGTAGAACCGGGATCAAATAGCACAGAGGCATCTCTGTGGCAGACTAAAATAATACCTGTAATGACGGCGTCGGAGGCAACAGCATCGGATCTGCTTGGAATAGCATAGAAACGGGCCTGACCGCCCCCTGGTCGACCTCCCCCTCTGGGGCGACCCCTGGCTAACTGATCCCTACCCCTAGCTGGCTGGGCGGGTGGTGGTGGAGCAAATGGAGCTGAAGCTGATGATTGGCCCCTCTGCTGAGATGAACTAGCGACACGGCGGGGACACTGCCTCCACATGTGGCCCACCTCAGCACACTCATAACAACTTCTAGGTGCTGGAGAAGGGGACTGATGAGAACCCCTCGCACCAGAGTGACCAGCAGATGCACTCGGCGTAGAAGAACCCTGAGAAGATAGAGCACGGGATGAGCTCTGAGCTGGGATGGCACTAAGTGAAGAATGGACCTGGTGTGAGCTGTGGGATCCATGACCCGATGACGCCCCTCGACAACCTGCGCGATCAGACTGACCATGTTAGAATTGTCGACCTCTGCCGTGCTGAAATTGGCCCCTCGAAGGACCACCACCGTAGCTACCAGATCCTCGAGGCCTCTTGGCCTCCCTCTCCTCTCACTCCTGGCGACGGACAGACTCAATCTCCCTGGCAATATCCACAACCTTCTCGAATGTAGCACCAGTCACCCTCTCCCTGGTCTTAAGGATACGGAGCTGATAAATAAGACCATCGGCAAACCTCCTGATCCTCTCTCGATCTGTCGGAACCAACCAGATGGCATGACGAGCCAACTCAGAGAACCTCAACTCACATCGCGACACGGTCATGTCTCCCTGACGCAACCATTCAAACTATCTACGCAGCTCCTCTCTACGAGACTATGGTACATACTTCTCCAGAAAGAGAAGGGAGAACTGCTGCCAGGATAAGGGTGCTGCACCAACAGGCCTACGCCTCTCAAAATCCTCCCACCAAGTAAAAGCAGGTCCTGAAAACTGATAAGTAGTGAAAGCGACCCCGCTGGTCTCCAGAATAGCGGATGTGCGAAGCATCCTCTGACACTTATCTAAAAAGCCCTGGGCATCTTTGCCCTCTGCTCCGCTGAAGGTCGGAGGCTGAAGTCTCCCAAATCTCTCCAACCTACGCTGCTTATTCTCTGACATGATAAGAACTACATAGTCCTGAGCAGCTGCGACCGGCTGGGCGGGATGTGCCCTGGCGTCTGAAGTCCCTGCACGATCTGCTCAGGCGTGCGGGCGGCGGGAGTCTGACTACCTCTCCCAGCCTGTGAAGTAGCTGCAGCTGTAGTGGCTGAAACCGCCTGAGCTAGGCCTATGCAAACTGATAATATCTGAGCCAAGGCCTCCTGAAGACCCGGAATCACAATAGGCACAGCTGGTGCCTGAGCTGGTGCTGCTGGAGGGTCCACAGCTGGGACCTGGTCCTGAACTGGGGCAGCTGGTGGATCTGCAGGTGCTGCCCTCGCTGCTCTGCCTCTACCACGATCAGGACCGCGTCCCCGTCCTCTGGTGGCCGCAGCTGGTGGCACTGGTGGTCGTCCACCCTCTCCGGTAGCGCGTGTCCTCACCATCTGTGAGAGAATAGAACAACAGAAGTTTATTACTCGGATTAACAAGCTCGCATGATAAGAATTTAAAAAATGTGAAGTTTTTCCTAAAGGTTCTGCAGCCTCTCGAGGATAAATACAGACGTCTATGTACCGATCCGCGAGACTCTACTAAACCTGCTCATGACTCGTGAGACCTATGTAACCTAGGCTCTGATACCAACTTGTCACGACCCTAACCCCGAACCCGATCGTGATGGCACCTCTTGTGAAGACAAGGCCAGCCAGTTTAACCCAATTCATCTTTTAAAGCAATTAAACAACACAAAATAGTCTAAACATGATTTAGTAATTCTAAGTAGTGGAAATATCAAGAATAATGTAGAAAACTAACCCAACACAGCCCTAACCGGGGTGTCACAAGTCAAGAGCATCTACGAGTCACAGTACAGTCTGGTAAAGTCATAAACTACTACAAGTGTTTGTAAGAAACAGAAATGATAGAAGAGTAGAGACACGGGGCTGCGGACGCCAACAGCTACCTCGAAATCTCCGAAAAAAGCCCGCATGGAACTGGAGCAAATCAACACTCCGGAGCGGAACCAGCTACGCCTGAATCTGCACACAGGGTGCAGGGAGTAAAGTGAGTACACTAACTCAGTGAGTAATGAATATAAATAATGACTGAAAGCAAGAAAACACGTAAAGCATATGGCAGTCTACAATGAAGCAGTAAAATCATTAAAAATCAGAAAAAACCAGTAAGAATAAGGAAAAATGCTCTTTAAACCAGTAAATAGGTAATGGACAGATAATTATGATAAGGTAAACAAATAAAAGTTCGCCCCTCGGGCACAGTAACACCACATCCGCCCCTCGGGCAACAACTCACAACAGTAACAGCCCCTCGGGCTCAATCTCACATCTCAATGGGTACCCGCGCTCACTGGGGGTGTGCAGACTCCTAGAGGGGCCCCTTACGGCCCAAGCGCAATAACAGGCCATCTCGTGGCATCAAATATAGGCCCTCGGCCTCATATCAATCAAGCCACCTCGTGGCATACATATCTCAAGCTCTCGGCCTCCAATCTGTATCACTATCTCCTCACAATATAGGCTATCGGCCTTACTCAGTCAAAAATCATCACAAGCCCCTCGGGCAATAGTAAAACAATGTTTCTCAGCCCAAACATCATTTAAATCTCAAAATCTGAGTAAAACGGCTGAGTAGTAAAACAGTGGAATTTAATATGACTGAGTTCAAATAATAAGTCAAAACAGTGAGGAAATATCAAATAAAAGCCCCAAAAGGGTTCAAATAGTATGCACGAAGCCCAAATATGGCAATCAGCCCAATAAACGATGATAACAAATAGTTTTAAATCAAATACGTGATAAAATTATCAATTGGGATGGACCAAGTCCAAATCCCTAATAGTACACGACCCCACGCTCGTCATCGAGCATGTGCCTCACCTCAATATAGTACTACGATGCACAATTCGGGGTTTTAAACCCTCAGAACATCATTTACAAGCATTACTCACCTCGAACTGGCTAAATCCCTAGCTCGCGACGCCCTTGCCCTTCGAATTGGCCTCCACGTGCGTCGAATCTATCCAAAATCAGAACGAATACGTCACAATATGCTAAGGGAACAAAGCCCAAGTGAAAACAATCGAAAAATACCAAAAATCCCGAAATTAGCAAAACCCGAGCCCCGGGCCCACTTCTCGAAACTCAAAACTTTTTACACCAATAGGTTCCTTATCTCCCTACGAGTTCATACATACCAAAAACATCAAAATCCGTCCACAAATGACCCTTCAAATCCCAAATCAAAGGTCCAAAATTCCAAGTCCTAGTTCTTCCATTTTTAGCTTAAGTTTCTATGATTTTCTAGGTAGATTACACAATAGAATCGAGTTTTAAATCCAAAAATCTTAGCTCAAATCGTTTCCCCTTGAATCCCTCTTTAATCTCCTCCAAAAAGCTCTCAAAATGATCAACTATGGGTGAAAATATACCCAAAATCGCGGACAAGACGACTTAAAAACATTCTGCCCAGGCCTGACTTCCCTTCTTCGCGAACGCGGTCAAAACCTCGCATTCGCGTAGCACAAGCTTACGTTGACCACTTTTTACTCTTCGCGAACGCGGTACACCCATCGCGAACGCGATTCTTTCTCCTCCTACACCTTCGCGAACGCGACACCCCTTACGCGAACGCGTAGAACAAAAGACCTTGGGCCCCTCAGACCCCAAATTACTCTAGGCGATCGCGAGTTCCCTCTCGCGAACGCGATGCACTGCATCCCAGCCTTCCGCGAACGCGAAGCCCATCTCGTGAACGCGAAGGCTAAATCCTGGCCTTCCTCAATTCCTTCTTCGCGAACGCGAGGCTCCTCTCACGAACGCGAAGAGATAAATCTCTGCAACACCGAACCTTAAATTTCTACAACTTTCAAACTCCAAAAATGCTCCGAATGACCATCCGAAACTCACCCGAGGCCCCCGGGACCTCAAGCAAAGGCACCAACACATCTTAAAACCTTATTCAAACTTGCTCCAATCATCAAAACACCTCAAACAACATCAAATTACCCAAAACACATCAAATTCAAGCCTAAGTTTCTAAAAATCTTCCGAAATACGCTTTCGATAAAAAACCCAACCAAACCACGTCCGAATGACCTGAAATTTTGCACACACATCTCAAATGACACAACGAAGCTACTGCAACTCTCAGAATTCCATTCCGACCTCTGGATCAAAATCTCGCCTATCAACCGGAAATCGCCAAAATATCAACTTCGCCAATTCAAGCCTAATTCTACTCCGGACCTCCAAAACCCATTCCGATCACACTCCTAAGTCATAAATCACCTCCCAAAGCTACCCGAACTATCGAAACTCATATCCGAGCCCTCTAACACATAAGTCAACATCCGGTTGACTTTTCCAACTCAAACCTTCTTAAAAGAGACTAAGTATCTAAAACCTCTCCAAACCAACCCGGATTCGATCCAACCAACCCGATTACCTCAAAACACGGATGAAAAAAACATAAAGAAGCAGAAATGGGGGAAACAGAGTGGTAACTCATGAGACGAACGGCCGGGTCATCACAAACATAGGTTAGTAGTTCCTCTGTACTCTCATCCATAACTTTTTAACGGCTAAAATGGTGCCACATCATTAAAATGTCAGTTTCTCTCTTTTCTTTTTGTTTGAACCCAAGCGTCCTACCCATTATGAAATGACCCGTTTACCTAAAATTGATACCCTCTCCTAAATCGGTCCCTCATTCATTTTAAATAAATCCACTTACGGTCACTTTCATAACTGTTCACATCACAAGCCAAAAATCCGATCTTCTTCAAACCAAACACTTTCTTCTTCAATCAATTCTCACTACACTCGACCATGTCTGAAAATCTGGAAACCTAGAATGTTCCAAGCATCGTCCCCTCTGCGTATTCACCCGTTGAAGCACCAGTGCTAGAGCCTAAAATCCCTACGCCAACTAGTCCAAACTCTAAGCTAGAGTCACAAACACCTACTGTTTCCTCTCCAACCCAGTCGAGTACTGGTTCTCATCGGAGTCGCGAAACCTCGAGTCCCAAGAAGTTTGTGGCTGCGACCTCTCCTTATGCCTCCCCGAAAAAAATGGTCGAAGACGATACAGTGGAGAGAGAAGAAAATTACGAAATTTCGAGTTTGCTAGTGGAGGAAAGTTCTGAGATACAACAAGGCGTAGGTCGTAATAGTGATGAATCAGCCATGGCTACTCCATGCCTCGATTTGAATGTTACTAATTCTACAGGTAATGCTCTTCCTATGTCTTCTGAGTTTTCCTTGGATGTGAAAGAACAAGAGGCTATAGAGAATATGTTGTCAATAGCTGCTGAGCGAAGTCTGGTTGGTGGCTATGAGGATGTGAGCCCGTTTGGATTAGCTGATTTGAAGTAGCTGATAAGCATTAGGTGCTGAAAAGTACTTTTGAGTGCTAAAACTGATTTAATAAATAAGTAGTTACGTGTTTGGGTACAAGTGCTGAAATTGATAATAAGTTGCTGCAGTATTTGATAAAAAATGCTGATAAGCTCTTTTTCTGTTAAAATGACTTAAATAACTTTAGAATTGTTTACACTTATAAGGGCGTAATTTCTTCAAAATTTTATATTCCAGATCGATTCAAATACAAAATATTCTATTTGTCATTTTATTTTAAATACAACTTTGCTTAGATAAGATAATTTTTATGATAAATATAATTTAGTTTATGATAAACGTATAATCATAAGTTATAATAATTAATAAATTGAGAAAAGTTTCTCAGTAAAAAATAAACCTAAATAGGACAAATTATTTGAAGAAAAACAAACATTGTCTTCATCACCACAACACTTAGAAAGCAATACACCAAAAATTTGATATGTCCTCATTTATTACATACAGTTCAATGATTAATACACAATCACATAGATATAAGTATGCAAAGGAACAAAGAATTTGCTTATCTCAAATAGTCAATGAAAATTGTAGACTTGAATGTGGGGGGGGGGGGGGGGGGGGGTGGGGGGTGGGGGGGGGGGGGGGGGGTTAGGTTGAATACTTGAGGCAATGAGTATTGATGTAGGAGTTTTGTTCTAAAAAAGAATATTTTAAGGATAAAATAGTAAAAATTTTGATCAAACTTAAAGTGCTTATAAGCTAAAAATTCATAAACTGGGGGTGACCAGCTTATGTCTTTTGGCTTATTTTTGACTTATAAGCACTTGGCTTATAAGCACTTTTAACTTTACCAAACGAGTAGATAAGCCGAAAAGTGCTTATAAGCTAGTTTGACTAGCTTATAAGCTTTGCCAAACACCCTCTGTGTCTGAACCCAATAGTTCTTAGAGGGAAGGTGATAGTATACAGGAAGAGGGTAGGGAACTGGTGCTTGTCGAAACTTCTGACAGTACTACTGGGGAACCAACTGAAGGACCTGATCCCTCAGCCCAAGAGGAGCCTTTTGCTCCTACTTGGGATGAAACTCCCTGTTCCTCAAAAGAACCCCAGGCCAGTACTGATTCCGCTCCCTCTCCTAACTTCTATGCTGAACCATTGTCCGTTATTCCCCCCTGCGATGAGATCTTTGTATGAGGAAGAGAATGAGGGTAGTGAGGAACACTATGACAATGTGGATCTTGCAAGCTTCATTAGTGCTAGGAGTAGAAAAGTACCTCACAAAGAGCCTACCACCAACTAGGCTGCAAAAGAATGAGGCTCTTCAGTCAGTTCTGAAGAAAAACAAAGAAGAGAAGAAGAAGATGAGATTGGTGAATGACGGAAAGTCTGTGAATGAGGAAGATGTGCCTTGTTGTTTACATTGATGATGAAGTGAATTAGGAACCTGGTTCCTTAGTCCGTAGCCCTCCAAGAAATCTACAGTTCCAAAACCCACGAAGGAGTCATCTGTGAGGGTGATTGATGTTAGAAACATTAAGGTGGACAAGTCTGGGGAGAAAGTGGCTGAAAAGTCTGCTGAACAAGTGTCTCAGAAGGTGTCTGAGGGGTCAGTGTCTGAGAAGAAGGTGTTTGAGAAATCTGCTAAGAAAAGAAAAAGTGTAAGAAAATCAGTGAAAAGGAAGGCTGGTGCGAGTGAGGAACCTGGTTCCTCCAATAAGGCCAAGGTTGGTGCAACCCAAGATATTGGAAGGGAAAACTTGAAAAACCAAAAGGTGCTGTGGGGCCGCACATTTGCCCCTGATATTCTTGACATGTCAGGAATGCGCCAACTGGGCGATATATGTGAATTCCAATAGTGGACACATTTATTCACAAGTGACAGTCCCAAAGTGTATGAGGTAGAAGTGCCTAGTTTGCATGCCGACTTATTCACAGTTGAGGATGATAATATCTGCCTAAAAGCGAATGGTGTTGATTTTGTGATGGATACTACTGTACTGGGAACCATTTTGGGCGTGCCTACTGGCAGAATGTCCTCCATTGAGGGGACCCACTCTTCGAACTTCAAAAATGCCATCTTGAAGGATAAGACAGTACATCAAGGGGAACAGGTACACAAGAAGGCCCTTCTTCTAGTGTACCAACTGTTGTTTGAAATGGTGAACAAAGTTTTGCTCCCACGTGCAGAAAGACGTTCCATTACGTCACGAGCAGACTTGGTTCTCATGGAAGCACTGGATGGCTACACCACTATAAACCTGCCTGGTCTTATGATAGATCACATGAAAAAAATGGCAGAGTTCAAAGATGGTAATCATGGGCTGCCTTATGGGTTCCTCCTCACTAAAGTATTTGAATTCTTCAAAGTCCCTTTGGGAAAGGCTAAAGTGGCTAATCGCAAGCAAACCTTCTCCAAGACCACCCTAGAAGAGTTTGAGTGCACTGATAGGAGTGGAGGGGTTGGCAGCAATTCCACTATCTCTCAGCTGATCAACACTCAGAATAGTGCCGCTGAAGAGATAAGGAAGCTGAAGGCACGAAATACCATTCTCGAAGGTCAGCTCAGTCAGGTCCAAGAGGCACCTGGTTCCAGTAGTTTCCAAAGCACAGAGGTTGCCCATCTGACAAAGGAAAATGCTGACCTCAGGAAACAGGTTGAGGACCTGAAGGAGAGGCTGCTCTACGAGCAAGTGTCAGCAAATGCTCGAACTTGCCTTCTCATCTGGGTCTTCGCCTTCTAGTTCTCCTTAAAAGACGCTCCCTTCCCAGTGTCAAGTTCAAAGTGTCTGTTATCTGTCTTGGTTCCCCTGTGTTAGATATGTTTTTAATGGCTGGTACCTTTTTGTTGTTTTATTTTTTGGATGATTATGTAACATCTGGAACTGCTCCCTGTTTTATTCCAAAAATTAATGAAAATCCCGCCCTTTTGCTGTGCATGCCTTGCTCTTCTACTCTATTTTTAGTCATGTTTGTGTGTACACATGTGGCATGAGTTAATCAAGTTAGACTTCTTTTTTGTTTATTGCTTGCTACTGATCTTTTTATGATGCCAAAAGGAGGAACATTAATTGAGGGGGAACAAGATGGGGAACAGATTCAGGGGGTATACAAGAAATACGTATGCCACTCTGGTTCTTAGGGGAAAATTCAATTATAAGTTTGTCATCATCAAAAAGAGGGAAATTGATATGTTATATGCATCCTTGTTATGTTTTGATGATCTAACAAACTTACTGATAAGAACCAGATAAGGAACTTGTTATACATCCTCAAGTACTTAAGAATAACAAGTCTCAAGCTGGGGACGTGGTTCAACTCTTCAGAGTCAAAGAAACAACAGAGGGAATAGACGGACACCAGTTTCCTTGGTGACTGTACTAGTCAACCCCCCAACAGCTGTAATATTGCTGCCTGCACACGCAACAATACAAACAGTGCAACAGTCAACTTTATAGGGAATGCCCTTGTACCAAACATCCTCGAATCATTCAAGTGATGTCACCTATGTAATATTAATATCAAAGCAAAGGCAAAACATGACACTTGAACATTCAAGAATCCATCAAGCATTCTCTCAAGTGTGCGTCAATCCTGCAAGTGATTCTCAAGGGCATCAAGAACAAAGAACAACATAACAAAGGACCATTTCCCTGTATTGAGTCATTACATGTCCTTAGCAGTGTGCACCTTTGTTAAAGTACTTTACTTGTAATACCTACTTAGCTTTGTTAGAAGCATTATGTAGGAAAGCTTTGTAAAATCATAAACCTTGTGTTTGTGTCTTGGCTAGAGTTAGTCGAGTTGTAAGCTTTGTAATAGAGTTATTACAAAGGGCTTGAAATAGAGTTGTTACAAGTTAGTGAGGGATTAAGAGGTTAATTCCTAGGTTACAATAGGTTGTAATATGAAGTTTGCTCAGTAGTGAATTTGAAATCCTACGAGGGTAGGTCATGGTTTTTAATCTCGTGAGCTGGGAGTTTTTCACGTAAAACTCCGTCGTGCCATTTACTTACTGTAGTGTACGTGTGTTTTGTGGGAACTAATAGAGAACCTGGTTCTCTATATAGTTTGATGGACCCTTAGTTTCTATCGCTCAGTATCTCACTTCTTCTATAAACATTATTCATCGATTAATATGTATAACCACACATTTTAAATAAATTCAAGCCAAATTTAAATTTCAAACGGATATAAGAGTTGAAAGGATAACTCTACTCTTTAAGGGATGGAAAATTATCTATTTGTCGCGTTTAGTTTATCAGTAGTTTTCACTGAAATATCACAATTACAAATGTGATCGTAAATATTTTCATTAGCAAGTAGAAATATCTTGTCGAGTCTAAACTTCAGCTCAAATGCAGTAGTCCTCTTATGAACCTCTTCCTAGCACCAAATGGTGTTGTTCAGCTGTCAATAAATGGAATAAAACTGATGGAAATTAATGTCCAAGTTTTAGCACATGCAAAAAAGGTTAGTTCCATTTCTTTTTATTTGTACTCAATTTTGGTGGACAGAATAATTCGAAACACAAGAGGAAACAAATATCTCATAAAATGATCGAGATATAAAAAATAGATATCGGATAATATAATTAAGATGGACGTGAGCTGACCCAATTAACAATATTTTGAAAGAAAATAAGAAGACGACCTCTCTTTATACTCTATTTTGCTAAAGCGTATACTCTACTTTATTCTTGTCCACTTAGGTTGAAGCTCCGATCCCAATGTTAAGTACGTTCTTGAAGCATTAAACATGTGAAGCGTTGAAATACTTTTTGAGAGTCATCACTCTCCTAAGTCCTAACCAAGTAAACATCACTAGTATTGACCGAAAACAAGCCTCATGGCCGGCCGTCGTCGCCGTTGGTTTTAATAACTCAAAAGTCTTCGAAAGCATTAATATAGAGGAAAATTGGAGTGGTCGTTATCTTAAAAGTTACTGTAAACCGTCAATTGTTGTCATAGCAATTTTTACTTCTTAACACTTAACTGTTAAATAAACAAACGACACAACACATAAACATAAACCCGACTAAGTAGAGAAACAAAATTTGAAGAATCAAAATAACAGAAGTGGAGATCAAGTACAAGTTGACACATAAATATTGATTAGTTGTTTTTAGATGAAAGGTTCCATCTGTATTGGTCCAAATTTGGTAACTACGACGAGGTCGATCACGACACAGAGACTGACGGTTGTTATAATAAAGGCCGATGACCAGAAGTGGGCAGCTGGAGTAAGATAATATCAGTAACCTAAACTTAGGAAGAGAGAGGAAGAATATTCCTTTGGATATTCTCTATGTTGTACTTTTTAGGATTTTTTTGGGGAATGTCCCTTATAAATAGGAGGAAATAGTGACCAATAAGGGGAACTACCTTATTGGGAACCAAGAGTCATATTGTAAAGTTGAGAAAAGAATATACGAAAGAATTGTCTGGTCCACTTTATTCAAGCACATGTTGTACAACTTTCATCCATAAATCTCAAAGATTCCACATTCATATCAACTGCATGCCTTTTCACATCGTCGGAAGGAAAAATCACCCAATCATACAATCATTGGGTGAAAGTTCCTTTATGCTATAATCATTATCGTTTCTTGCATTTATTGTACATTTATGATGTTATATATTTCATCAATCTTAGTATATTGAACTCATTAATTAATGCTCTTAAACTCTTCTCACTATACAAGAATCTCGCTTTATTTGATCTAGGATTTATTAAGCTCAACTGAGATTCACCCCATTATCTTGTTACTAATTAGTTTAGCAATTATTTGCTCAAACAATTTGGCGCCGTCTGTGGGGAGCTTTTTAGTTGAAACTATAGTTCTTTCTAGATCATTAAAAAAAAATCTCTTCCTTGTTTGTACAAACTAACAATGGCAGAAAAAGAAGACGCGAGGTTGAAGACGATAGTAGGTGTCACCACCAACATCTTGAACACCATCAACGAAGATGGCAGAGAAGACAACGACAATGCAACACCAAATGCTACGCCCAGGCGGAGCGTCTCACCTCCCCCTCGCGAAAGCGTAACAGCTTCACGCGAAAAAGGAGCCTCCACGTCAGTAACTGGGGAAGCACCACCGGCAGTGAAAAAGCTACTAGAAGAGTGGCTGACAAGTACCCTAAACAACATACTCGACAGACCCGTCCAAAGGGAGAATAGAAACACCGCACAAGCAGATATCACAACAACAACTGGCGAGCAGTCCATCCCCCAAACAAGTAACACTCACACTACTGCTGGTGCAGGTAATGATGCACTCACAGCCATTCTAAAGAAAATAGAGGATATGGAAAACGAAAATAAGACACTCTGCAACCAGATGAAGGAGCACCAAGAAAGGGTCGATAAGATACCAGGTGCCCCAAAGTTGCTACCGAAACGAGACGTTGGTCGATTCGTCAAGCAACCGTATAGCGACGAAGCAGCTCCCCATGCCATTCCCAAAACTTTCAAAATGCCACCGTACCTGAAAATATACGATGGCACTACAGACCCAGAAGATCATATCGTCTACTATGCCACAGCAGTGAAAGGTAACGATCTTTCGAAGGAAAAAGTTCCATCGGTGCTACTAAAAAAATTCGGCGAAACCTTAATAGGGGGAGCCCTAACCTGGTACTCACAATTGCCAGCACGGTCAATAGCAACGTTCGAGGAAATGGCCGACAAGTTTGTCACCGCTCATGCAGGAGCTAAAAAGGCGGAAGCCAGGGTGAACGACATATTCGCCGTTAGGCAATGGCCTGTCGAAGGACTCAGGGACTTCCTCGCCTGTTTTAACAGGGTGAGAATAAGCCTGCTGAATGCATCAGAGGGGATAGCGGTAGCAGCCTTCCAAAACGGGTTGAGCAGGAATGGGTCGAGAGCAACCAGAAAACTATTAAACAGGCTCATGAAATACCCCCCCCCCCCCACCACTTGGGAAGAAATTCACAATGTTTATAGCGCCGAGGTGAGAGCCGATGTCACGACCCTAAAATCCCTCCGAAGGAGTCGTGATGACACCTAGTCTCTAAACTAGGTAAGCCTAACATTAACTGAAGACATTTACTAACTTCAATTTAAATAACTCTGAACAAATCACAATTTCTCAAAACCGGTGGTACAAGTCATAACCTTTCTAAGAGTAGTTATACAAAAATAAATGCAACACTATTCTAGAACGAGAAGGAACCAATGGAATGTTAATACAAACGAAGGTGACTCCGAGGCCTACGAACGCAGCAGCAGGTTACCTTGAGTCTCCACCACGACGATCTACACAGCTACTATCGATCAATTCCTGGATCTGCACACAAAAATGTACAGAAGTGTAGTATAAGCACACCACGGCGGTGCCCAATAAGTATCAAGACTAACCTCGGCGGGGTAGTGACGAGGAACAGTCAAGACGCCTACTGGTCAGACAGATTAACACAGGATATGATAACAAATATCAAGATAAAGGTAACAAAATAATATCAACAGCAAGGATAAATCAATCTACAAACAATCGAAATAATAAAAGGAAACTCGGATGGAAACGAACGATAACCAAATAAATCAACACAAACATAGCTGAAACACAGATAAGCAGAATGAACTCAAGCAAGGAAGACAGTGTCAACTCAATCAATCATATCGTTTCTGGTGCACAACCCCAGCCATCTCAGAACTCGATGTCTCATATCATAACCTCAACTCCCAAACCTTTAGCACACCCGGCACCTTGTGCCCACATATTTTGTCTCACTTTGTACAACAACGTTCTCATGTTACTCAGTATATAGGACCCATAACTAATGCAATTAAGATGTTCTAGGAGTTTCATTTTATAACATAAAGTAGAGTACAGCTTCTAAACCAATTAGTAATTCAACAAGAAAAGATGAAGTTATTCTTAGAAATTATTTGAATAAAGAAACTACCATTTTCAATTTAAAATACAACATCGAATAAATTATTACCTTTAACATGGGATTTAATAAATTAACCTAGTAGAAATTCTTTTTTAAGTAAATTACAACTTCAAACGGTTTAAAGGAATTTAATTGAGTAACTAATTGAATTAAAAATGTGACAATTTTGAAATTTTGAAGTATTAAAATATGTATATATAAATACGGCGAGGTATTGAAACACTATGAATTCCAACACAAAGGAACACAGCAGTAAAGGAACCTAAACAGTTAAAACACTTGATTTGATAACAACAAATAAACACAGCAAACAGAAAGTGCACGGCATCACCCTTCGTGCTTTAACTCTCAATCCTCACCATGCAATCAATATAAATGTAAATGTGCACGGCATCACCCTTCGTGCTTTATCACTCTTCCTCACCATATGAATAATATA
Source organism: Nicotiana attenuata (assembly GCF_001879085.1). NCBI lineage: Eukaryota > Viridiplantae > Streptophyta > Magnoliopsida > Solanales > Solanaceae > Nicotiana > Nicotiana attenuata. The sequence continues at coordinate 103,563 of NW_017671298.1, read as the reverse complement.
AATGTGCACGGCATCACCCTTCGTGCTTTATCTCTCTTTCTCACCATATCCATCAATATAAATGTAAATGTGCACGACATCACCCTTCGTGCTTTATCACTCTTCCGCACCATATGAATAATATAAATGTGCACGGCATCACCCTTCGTGCTTTATCTCTCTTCCTCACCATATGAATAATATAAATGTGCACGGCATCACCCTTCGTGCTTTATCTCTCTTCCTCACCATATGCATTAATATAAAGGTAAATGTGCACGGCATCACCCTTCGTGCTTTATCATTCTTTCCTCACCCAAACAGTAGAAACAACAACATCCCGGCAAGGGAATAAACAATAGAAACAAATACACCCGGCAAGGGAATCAACAATAAAAACAAATACATCCCGGCAAGGTAATCGGCAATAGAAACAAATACATCCCGGCAAGGGAATCAACTATAACCAATCTCGTTCCAATAGTTAACCTCACAAAATAAATCTCAACTTGAGTGAATACTCAACAACAGTCAAATACTAAGGAAATACCATAAGCCTAGTCCAACATGAATACTCATCAATTTAAGCATAAATAGTACGTAATAAGAATCACAACAGTCACAGTGTAAGACTCACAGAATAACCAGGAAGCGCAATAACCTTAACAAAACAACAAGACATAATAAGCACGTGATAACTACACCGGCAACCACGACAATTTGATCACATAGCATATATACACGGGTCATAGAGGAATTCACAATTAAGAGATAACGAAACAATAAAGAGAACAACCATTTCAATTAAGGCAAATAAGGGCAAAGTAACAAGTAAGAGTTAGAGGCAAGCTAACAACATCGTATGGAGCATATAGAGGTAAATTAAGCAATTGGGGAAACTCAATCATAACAGAATACTTCCCACATAATGAACATAAGGACCTAAGGACCCTAAAGGCAAATTTCCTACAAATAAGTCCGAGCACACACTCGTCACCTCGCATGCACGGACTATAAATAGCATAGAAGACTCAACTCCTAAGGGGTAAGTCCCCCACACAAGGTTAGGCAAGATACTTACCTCAATCCGGCCAATTCAATACTTAATTTAGCTTTTCCTTTACCAATTCATCAACGCTCTGCTCAATCTAGCCAAAAACGACTTGAATACATCAAACAATGCAAGAGAAAACAATTCCAATGAACAAAATTATGATTCTTATACAATTTGCAAAAGGTCAACAAAAGTCAACTCCCCGGGCCCGCACCTCGGAACCCGAAATTTTTTACAAAAACCAAACACCCATTCCGCTACTAGTTCACCCATACAAAAATTATCAAATTCCGATACCATTTGGTCATTCAAATCATCATTTTATATTTTTGAAAGATTTCACAATTTTCCCTAAATTTTCCTTTAGATTCTCATGAATTTGATATTAAAACTAATATATAATCACAAAATATAGTTGGAAATTGATTAGAGACACTTACCCCAATAATTTGGTATGAAAATCTTCTCTCAAAATCGCCCACTCTCGGAGTTAGGGTTCAAAAATATGAAAAATGAGCAAAAACTCGGAATACTCAGCTTTTAGCAGGCTGCAGATGTCGCATTTGCGACACTGGGTTCGCAAATGCGAACTCGCAAATGCGAAGCTTGGAATTCCCCTGACAGCAATGCAATTGCGATGATAATTCTCGAAAATGCGAAGGGGCCTCGCAAAAGCGGCCCAAAACATCGCAAATGCAATCCTACCCTGCCCAGACCATTCCTCGCATTTGCGAGACTTGCTTCGCATATGCAAAGCCTGCCAGTCCCAGCCTTTTTCGCGAATGCGATACAATGTTCGCAAAAGCGTTGGTCGCAAATGCGACTCTTTGCTTGCAAATGCGAGGTCAGACAGCAGAAAACCAGGTTTTTCTTCCAAACACTCCGAAACGCTTCCAAAGCTCATCCGAGCCCTCGGGGCTCCAAACCAACCACCAACACAAGTCTGACTACATAACACAAACTCGCTTGCGCGATTGCAACATCAAAATAACTTCTAGAACCACGAATCGAATGCCAAAATGCATGGAAATCGCTATGAACTTCAAGAACTTCTAGAATTGCAACCAAGCGTCCGAACCATATCAAATCAACTCCAAACGACACCAAATTTTGCATGCAAGTCCAAAATGACATAACGGAGTTATTCCAACTTTTAGAATCGCATTCCGACCTCGATAAAACAAAAGTCAACTATGGGTCAAACCTCTCCATTGTCCAAACTTCAACTTTTCCAACTTTCGCCGAAATGCCTTGAATTACCCTACGGGCCTCCAAATTCAAATCCGAACGCACACCTAAGTCCAATATCATCATACGAAGCTACTGAGATCATCCAAAACTCATTCCGGAGCGATTTACTCAAAAGTCAAATTCCGATCAAACTCTCATCGCTTAAGCTTCCAAAACTAGATTCCTTCTTCCAATTCGACTCCGATTCATCCGGACACACATTCCAACCATGCACGCAAGTCGATATACATAATATGAATCTACTCGCGACCTCAGACAGCCGAACCGGACGCAATGGCTCAAAATGACCAGTCGGATCGTTACATCCTCCTCCACTTAAACATACGTTCGTCCTCGAACGTCCCAGAGTCATTCCAAAGCCATCGAACTACTGCATGAGCTCACCAGATATACACCCAGGGGTGGTTCCCCATCACCCAAACCTATGAAGGACTGCCAGTGCAACTTAACTGATGATCTCACCTCGTCCTTAATCCATAACCTTAGGATAGAACCCAAACCTCAACATCTGAAATTCATCATAGGACCCGAATCCTACCTCATCACACTGCATGAACCTAAACGAGATGAATCGAGCCAAAATTCCAATCCAGAATACAATCACATGTCGTTCCACACAACTCAAATGCCCGAAGGAATAACCTCTGACCACCATAGCTGTTCAAATAACATCCTGGATGCCGACAATACACTTTTCATTGATTATAACCTGTGGATCTCCACAACATTGCCCATGATAAAGAAACATGCAGAAACTCATACCGGTCCATAAAGTCAACAAGTCAAGAAACTCTCTCGCCCGCCAGGGCCATTACCCAAATCTTAGCAGAAACACCCACATACTTCCAAAAACTCCTCACCCCCAATACCATAGTACTAATCTCAGGTCTAAGAACCACATCTCGGCCAATACAGGCAGCCCAACTGATAACTCATCATGGAAACACACGAATTCTCACACTACACCGCTCGTACACCAAACCAGCAATAACTCAATTACGTAACACAAATAAAGAAAAGCAAGGTAGGAGAATTATCTAACAAGTGTAACATGTGCAATAACAAAAAAATAGTTTTCATCAAATCGTTCCACAGAGGAAAAACAGAACACCAAATAAACAAAAGGAAATGTTATCCCACATAACATCCGTTGCGGCGCGCAGCCCGCTCCCAAATACTCATCAAGCTAAAATGCCTGGGTTCATCGATCATATAAATACTGATATCAAGCACAACAGAGTGCACCCATATAATTGTGGGAGAATGAATAAAAATAAATAAAATATGAGAGAAACAGGCACATATAAGATGCAATGAGCAAATCAACATCACTAGGGCTATCTCACCCACATCGCCATAAGGCCTAAACAAAATTATAACATGCGTGGGGAATAATCATACAACCTCACCGCCTAACACCGCATAAAAGAGTAGCACATAACATAGACTAGCGGCGCAAATAGTATTCCCTCTGCCTGATAACATAACCATAATGACAATTCACAGGAGCACACGAACTCGACCTGATACAAATTACACATTCTCGCTGATCTTCCAAATAGGCCCAAACCAAATCCTGATCCTTCCCGATTAGGTAAATATTCTTCAAAATTCAATAGCAACTTATCGATAATACATGCTATTAATAACCCTTTTCTCAACATTTCTTCACTATCCACTAACAAGAGATAGTCCACATATTGGGACACCTAGTCCCAAAACCTCGGGAACACTAAAATTTCCATACCCGAACTCAACTACGCAAATCAAATGGCTCATACATGACCCACACTCCATCATCCTGTCTAAATACCCATAGGAAATTCCCGGGCACGTAACAATACATGAACCCCGAAAGCCTCAGAACCCACTAATCACCATGCCACTAGCCATGCACCCGCAACCCAGAACTCAAGGTCCTTTCCAAAAATGTACAATCCTCACAAATGACAGCAAACAGTGCCAACACCCCGTTAATTTCTAACACTTATACAGGAGAAAACCATGATGCACAACATATTTCCTTATGCCCATAATAGACAGCCAACCCAAGCCGTTGCCAAATTATCGAGAATCCTCCGAATTCCCCCACACACAACTAAGTCATTAGGTCTGCATCTCCCCAACTCAACTGAGTCACATAACCCGTCCAATCTAAGAGTACTGCCATAAATGCCGGTAAAGAATCCCTATTCAAAGAACCAATCACTTCATTGCTATGCTGACCCAACACCACAGAGCTGACCCATTTCTTCGGATAGTCGACATGCAATAATCTTATTCAAAGTCCCAAGTGCAGATGATCCAAAAACAAACCACGTAGCCCAGAAGCTCATAAACCACCCAATTACCTCTGGAGCACCCCGTTCTGTCGCAACCACGATACCCACACTGAATAGACCTTCTGTGAATCTGAAATTGTTCTTCCAACTCTCATTGATACCAAAATGTAGGTTTATTAATGACGCAGAAACACCATAAGCCCCAACATCATCTCGTGCAAGATCTCAGACCTTAGTCATACACAAAATCCGGGAACCTACCAATACCACATACACACATACCTCAGGCCAACACTGATGTAAATCTGACTCTGCAATCTGAATGCCGCTGATGGACTCCTCCACTTGGCGTGAAGCCATAGAAAACAACATCTGACGATCTACAAAACTAACCTTCACAGCTTGTATAACACAAATCACAAGGCACTTCAATACCACCAACTATCCTCAATTAACATCCACCTCGCGACCCTGCCACAATCTCGACGACTAATCAGCCAATTAAACCTTCTCAAGCTCGCACTCATCAACCTGATATCGGGAACCGCTGCACCTCCACATGAACAACTGAATAGTCTCTCAATATCTCTGTATCTTCAGTCTGGACAACACGTTGAGACAATGTCTGAGCATCCCTGGCTCCCTCGTAGCCCGTCTGTAGCATCACGAACCACTGGCGCATAGCGGATACTGAGAGTGTAATATCGTACATTAGTGGATGCAAGGAACGTAAGTTATATACTTCGAGCTGAATCAATATCGCACGATAAGAAATGAAAGAAGTGGAATTTCCTAATAGTTCTGTAGTCTCTCGAAGATAAGTACAGACGTCTCCGTACCGATCCACAAGACTCTACTAAACCTGCTTATGACTCGTAGCACCTATGAACCTAGAGCTCTGATACCAACTTGTCACGACCCTAAAATCCCTCCAAAGGAGTCGTGATGGCACCTAGTCTCTAAACTAGGTAAGCCTAACATTAATTCAAATAACCTTGACATTTACTAACTTTAATTTAAATAACTCTGAACAAATCACAATTTCCCAAAATCGGTGGTACAAGTCATAACCTTTCTAACAGTAGTTATACAAAAATAAATGCAACACTGTTGCAGAACGAGTAGGAACCAATGGAATGCAAATACAAACGAAGGTGACTCCGAGGCCTGCGAATACAGCAGTAGGTTAACTTGAGTCTCCACCACGACGATCTGCACAACTACTATCGATCAATTCCTGCATCACCTTTCGTGCTTTTTCACTCTTCCGCACCAGATGAATAATATAAATGTGCACGGTATCACCCTTCGTGCTTTATCTCTCTTCCTCACCATATGAATAATATAAATATGCACGGCATCACCCTTCGTGCTTTATCTCTCTTCCTCACCATATGCATCAATATAAAGGTAAATGTGCACGGCATCACCCTTCATGATTTATCATTCTTTCCTCACCCAAACAGTAGAAACAACAACATCCCGGCAATGGAATAAACGATAGAAACAAATACACCCGGCAAGGGAATCAACAATAAAAACAAATACATCCCAGCAAGGAAATTAGCAATAGAAACAAATACGTCCCGGAAAGGGAATCAACTATAACCAATCTCGTTCCAACAGTTAACCTCACAAAATAAATCCCAACTTGAGCCAATACTCAACAACGGTCAAATACAAAGGAAATACCATAAGCCTGGTCCAACATGAATACTCATCAATTTAAGCATAAATAGTACGTATTAAGAATCACAACAGTCACAGTGTAAGACTCACAGAATAACCAGGAAGTGCAATAACCTTAACAAAACAACAAGACATAATAAGCACGTGATAACTACACCGGCAACCACGACAATTTGAACGTATAACATATATACACAGGTCATAGAGGAATTCACAATTAAGAGATAACGAAACAATAAAGAGAACAACCATTTCATTTAAGGCAAATAAGGGCCAAGTAACAAGTAAGAGTTAGAGGCAAGCTAACAACATCGTATGGAGCATATAGAGGTAAATTAAGCAATTAGGGAAACTCAATCATAGCAGAATACTTCCCACATATTGAACATAAAGACCTAAGGACCCCAAAGGCAAATTTCCTACAAATAAGTCCGAGCACACACTCGTCACCTCGCGTGCACGGACTACAAATAGCATAGAAGACTCAACTCCTAAGGGAGAAGTCCCCCACACAAGGTTAGGCAAGATACTTACCTCAATCCGGCCAATTCAACACTCAATTTAGCTTTTCCTTTACCAATTCATCAACTCTCGGCTCAATATAGCCAAAAACGACTTGAATACATCAAACAATGCAAGAGAAAACAATTCCAATGAACAAAATTATGCTTCTTATACAATTTGCAAAAAGTCAACAAAAGTCAACTCCCGGGCCCGCACCTCGGAACCCGACAAAATTTACAAAAACCGAACACCCATTCCGCTATGAGTTCACCCATACAAAAATTATCAAATTCCGATACCATTTGGTCATCAAATCATCATTTTACATTTTTGAAAGATTTTACAGTTTTCCCCAAATTTTCCTTTAGATTCTCATGAATTTGATGTTAAAACTAAGATATAATCATAAAATATAGTTGGAAATTGATTAGAGACACTTACCCCAATGATTTGGTATGAAAATATTCTCTCAAAATCGCCCACTCTTGGAGTTAGGGTTCAAAAATATGAAAAATGAGCAAAAACTCGGAATACTCAGCTTTTAGCAGGCTGCAGATGTCGCATTTGCGACACTGGGTTCGCAAATGCGAAGAAAGCTTCACAAATGCGAAGCCTGGAATTCCCCTGACAGCAACGCAATTGTGATGATAATTCTCGCAAATGCGAAGGGGCCTCGCAAAAGCGGCCCAAAACATCGAAAATGCGATCCTACCCTGCCCAGACCATTCCTCGCATTTGCGAGACTTGCTTCGCATATGCAAAGCCTGCCAGTCGCAGCCTTTTTTGCAAATGCGATACAATGTTCGCAAAAGCGTTGGTCGCAAATGCAACCCTTTGCTCTCAAATGCGAGATCAGACAGCAGAAAACCAGATTTTTCTTCCAAACACTCCAAAACGCTTCCAAAGCTCATCCGAGCCCTCGGGGCTCCAAACCAACCACCAACACAAGTCTGAATACATAACACAAACTCTCTTGCGCGATCGGAACATAAAAATAACTTCTAGAACCACGAATCGAATGCCAAAACGCATGGAAATCGCTATGAACTTCAAGAACTTCTAGAATTGCAACCAAGCGTCCGAACCATATCAAATCAACTCCAAACGACACCAAATTTTTCAGGCAAGTCAAAAATGACATAATAAAGCTTTTCCAACTTTCGGAATCACATTCCGACCTCGATAACACAAAAGTCAACTAGGGCCAAACCTCTCTATTTTCCAAACTTCAACTTTTCCAACTTTCGCCGAAATGCCTCGAATTACCCTACGGGCCTCCAAATCCAAATCCGAACGCACGCCTAAGTCCAATTGCATCATACGAAGCTACTGAGATCATCCAAAACTCGTTCCGGAGCCACTTACTCAAAAGTCAAATTCCGGTCAAACTCTCACTACTTAAGCTTCCAAAACTAGATTCCTTCTTCCAATTCGATTCCGATTCATCCGGATACAGATTCAAACTATGCACACAAGTCGATATGCATAATACGAAGCTACTCGCGACCTTAGACTGTCGAACCGAACGCAATTGCTCAAAATGACCAGTCGGGTCATTACAGCCGACGAGGACGATCTCAACGGTCTGACCCAACGGCTGACGTCAGTTCAAGCAGAATCAAGTAAAGATCATCGTAACAATGGCCGAAGGGATCAGTTGGGTCCCCGTCACGACCGAGAAAGACATCAGCCCTACATCCGAACAGCCGCCCCACCACCTCCTCGACACCTGGAAGGGCTTCCCAAGCCTCACACCGGGACTCAGCGAAACGAAAAAGGTATGCTCCCTCTCTTATCTGCTCATGATTTTTGTGTCTCCCCTTCAGAAATAGTGTATGCACTAGAGAAGCTTGGTACGAAGGTGAAATGGCCACAAAAGATGAAGTCCGACCCGAATACTCGAAAGTCAGACGTCCTTTGTGAATTCCACCAGGAGCGGGGCCACAAAACTAAGGACTGCATAGGTCTGCGGCAAGAGGCAGTGAGAATGCTGAACCAAGGGCACCTGAGAGAATTAATGAGCGACCGGGGGCGAGCCAACTTCGGCCGCGGACGTGAACAACAGTAGGGGCCTCCAAAGCCACCCTCCCCTGCTCGTACTGTCCAAATGATCATGAGCGGAGGCGACGAAGCAACGATCAACCATGTTAAATTCACCACTACACACAAACTCAAGCGGTAGATCACCCACGAATGGTATGACGACCTCGAAGATAGTATCATCTTCGATAAGTCAAATACCGACGGTTTGACTTTCCCTCATTACGATGCTCTTGTCATTACTTTACGTATTTCAGATACTGATGTGAAAAGAAGAATAGTAGATGACGGAAGCAGCGCATGTATTATCCATCATCGGGTCCTCATACAGATGCGACTCGAGGACAAGATATTACCATGTTGCATAACACTAACAGGTTTTAATGATGCAGTTGAGCGAACTTCCGGAGAAATAGTGCTACCCGTTTTGGCCGGAGGAGTCACCCCGGAAACAACGTTTCATATCATGGACCAAGATACAGCCTACAATGCCATCATAGGACGGTCATGGATACACGCCATGAGGGCTATCCCGTCAAGCCTATATCAAGTAATCAAGTTCCCTACCCCATAGGGAGTATTCAGCATCCGAGGCGAACAACGCACTGCTCAAGAATGCTATCGTATCACCCAAGATTGCACACACACCCAACAACTAAAGGGAACAAGTGCTGAGCTATAGCAATTAGCGATGTCGGGAACCAAATCAGATGCACAGGTAGACATCATCAAGGATCCCGACATCGTGGAAGCCGCTGAGTCGACAGTAGAAGACCTCGATCCCGTTCAACTAAACAACAGCGACAACACAAAAAAGGCTTATATCGGGCACAATCTCACAGAGCCAGGTATATTTCATAAATTCTTAGCTAACAATGCCGATTTGTTTGCCTTCTCCCACTCAGATATGTCGGGCATCCCGAAAGACATCGCTACACACAAGTTGAATGTCGACCCACTCTATCCACCAGTACGACAAATAAGGAAAAAATTCAATGTCGCAATTAATGAGGCCGTCAGCGATGAAGTTGATAAACTGCTCGCCAATGGTTCTATCTGAGAGTCAAAATATCCCCAATGGGTCGCAAATGTGGTCATGGTAAAGAAGAAAAATAGGAAATGGCGGACGTGTGTAGATTTCACAGATCTAAACAAAGCATTCCCGAAAGACTCTTTTCCCCTGCCTCATATCGACCAACTCATCGATGCAACAGCAGGACATGAACTGCTGAGCTTCTTGGATGCCTACTCGGGTTACAACCAAATCCTCATGGAGGAGGAAGACTAGGAGAAAACTACTTTCATCATCCATCAGGGAACGTACTGTTACAAAGTTATGTCATTCGGGTTAAAGAACGCAGGGGCCACGTATCAAAGGTTGGTCACCAAAATGTTTAAACACCAACTCGGCAAAACAATGGAAGTTTACATCGATGACATGTTGGTCAAATCCAAAAGGAAAGAGGACCACATCGACTACCTTATAGAGGCCTTCGACATATTAAGACGGTACAGAATGAAGCTAAACCCCGAAAAATACGCCTTCGGCGTGACCTCGGGCAAATTCCTCGGGTTCTTGGTATCACAAAGAGGCATCGAAGTCAATCCAGACCAGATCAAGGCCATCGAAGGAATACCCAAAATATTAACCAGCAAAAAATAGGTTAAAAAGCTGACTGGCCGGATAGCCACCCTGTCATGGTTCATCTCACGGTCATCCGACAGATGCCACAAGTTTTTTAATGTGCTGAAAAAAGACAACGGGCTCCAATTGAATTCAGACTGCATCGAGGCCCTAAGAAAACTAAAAGGCATACTTGTCCTCGCCACCACTACTTGCCAAAGCAGAACCTGGTGAACGCTTCCTAGTCTACCTAGTAGTCTCAGAAGTCGCGGTAAGCGCAATTTTGGTCCGCAAAAACAAAGGTACGTAATCTCCGATTTATTATATCAGCAAAACCTTGGTCGATGCCGAAACGAGGTATCCCTACCTCGATAAACTGGCTCTAGCACTGGTCGTAGCTTTATGATAGCTCAAACCGTATTTTCAATGTCACCTCATATTGGTGGTGACGACTTTCCCCCTAAGGAGAACCCTGCATAAACCTGAATTGTCGGGAAGACTGGCCAAGTGGGCCATAGAATTGAGCGAGCACGATATAACATATCAGCCGCGAACGGCGATAAAATCACAAGTACTCGCCGACTTCGTCACTGACTTTAGTGCCGAAATATTGTCCGAGGTCGAGCAGGAGACGCTTTGCACCTCTCCTGGACAGCCCGATCTCTGGGTCCTTTACACCGATGGCGCATCTAATGCGTCGGGATCTGGACTGGGACTCGTACTTGAAGTCCCAATAGGCGAAGTGATTCGCCAATCCATACGGTGCCCCGAAATGACTAACAATGAGGCCGAGTATGAGGCCGTAATTGCAAGATTAAAGCTAGCCCTCAAATACGGAGCACGACGAGTCGTCCTCAGACACGACTCGCAACTTGTTGTTAACCAAGTCACCGGGACTTTTCAAATCAAGGAGCAAAGGCTACAGAAATATTAGGCAGAAATCCATAAACTACTGCCAGAATTCGATGAATGCCGACTCGACCAGATACCCCGGGCGCAAAATATCAAAGCTGATGGCCTAGCCAAACTGGCAGCGACAACCAAAAATATCACCAAGGAGAATATGGTCACCCTCCTCCACTCGTCAATAGACTGAATCGAGGTGCATTCCATAAATTTGACTTGGAACTGGCGCAACCGCATCATGACATATTTACAGGAGGGAAACCTCCCACAAGACAAAAAAGAAGCCAAAAAAGCTTCGAATGCAGGCGGCCAGGTACAGCCTCATAAATCACGACCTTTACAAGAGAACATTCGGCGGCCCCTTGGCTAAATGCCTAGGGCCGAGTCAGACAAGGCGCGTGCTCGAAGAAGTACACGAAGGTCATTGCGGTGCCCATAGAGGCAACAGAGCACTTGTTAGATGCCTTATTCGGGCAGGATACTACTGGCCCACCATGAAAAAGGAAGCCGCAGATTATGTCAAAAGATGCGAACAGTGTCAGAAATATGCACCTATAATATACCAAGTGGGCGAGCACCTCCATTCTGTTACTTCGCCGTGGCCGTTAATCAAATGGGGAATGGACATCATCGGACCCCTCCCAGCAGGGCGAGGTAAGGTACGTTTCCTTTTAATTTTAACTAACTACTTTTCCAAATGGGTGGAAGCAAGCACGTTGATAACTAGGGATTATGATGCATTTTACACTCCTTCTTGCTTAAGTTTTGATTAGAAATGTGTACAAAATAGTCCCAAAGGCTCACAAGTTGTGCTTGATTGCAGGTTTGATCATCAAGGTGACAAAGTGTCAAAAACCAGCTCAAAAAGGAGTGAAACTTGCACAAGTACCAAGACAAGACAAAGCTCGATCAAACAGGACCAGTGCGGCCGCACACCATTCTGTGCGGTCCGCAAGGATGAAGTTCAGAGACTGTCTTTCAAGCAATCAGGCAATGGGGACGCACTTGATTTCGTGCGGTCCGCATTAGTTTCATCGCGGCCGCACTCGATTTCGTGCGGTCCGCAGAGCCAAGGTTCAAAGAGATGGCAAATTGAAGAATTATGCCCAATGCGGTCCGCGGTCTATTTTGTGCGGACCGCAGTAGAAGCCACCGTGGCCGCGGTGGCCAAGCTTCAAAGAGCAGAAAAGTCAAGCCAAGAGCCTTAGTGCGGCCGCACTCAATTTTGTGCGGTCCGCACTAGCTCCGCAAGGGTATTTTTTTCCAGAATTTTAAGCCTAGTATAAATAGTTTCTTTTCCCATTTTTAGGTAATCAGATAGTTTTGGACGTAGAGTTGCGCTCGTGACTTCATTTCTTTTACTATTTTGAGTAATTTTAGCTTAATTTCACCATTGAATCTTCAAGTTTTATTTAGCAATTAATTATTATGAGCTTATCTTCATCTATTCTTTGTTTTTCTCTTTAATCATGAGTAGCTAGACCCATCAGTTAGGGTTGTGGCTCAACCCTAGTGTGGGTAATTGATGGGTCTTATATTTTAAGGTTAGATTGTCTCTGGGTGTTTGATATTTGGACTAATTTATGGTTTTATTGTTGCATTAGTGGTTGCAAACACTAGCTTATGCTTTGTTGATTTTGGATCTTCTTGAGAAAGAGAGCCTAAGTCTCTAGAATCAGTCCAACAAGGAATTGTGGCGTACCCAAGAGAATTGATAGCCCCAATTAAAGGATTAAACCGAGAGATCGTAATACCCGACTTGAACCTTAATTGCTTGCACAAATGTTCATACCCAATTGATCTTGAGAAAGTCAATTAGGGCAAAATCACTCGAACTGCCGAGAGGCATAGAGTGGGTAGAATCGTGCAATGGTTATATCGTAATCCCCAAGTATGAAAAACTAGCCTTAGACATAAGAACCTGTTAATTATCCACCTAGGTGAAGGTCACTTCCCTAGTGCCTTTTATCTCATTAGAACATCTTCAATAGCTTCCTCTTAGCATAACGTAGCTCAATTTAGCATATTGGTAGTATAAATTTAGAAGTTAATCAAAAATCCAAAAATGTTCAGAAGTGCAATTAGGATCAATTACACAACTCTAACTTAGATAGAAACTCAATTCCAACTTCTAGCTCCCTGTGGATATCGATCCCGACCTTATCGGGTAAAAGCTGCTTCGACCTTTCTTGCTACTATTTAGTAGTACAGGGTTGGCCTCGATCACGCGTTCACCCAAATACGCGAACAGGAGGTCATCGCATTCATATGGAAGAATATCATATGCCGTTTTGGCATCCCTAAAGAAATCAGCTGCGACAATGGGCCCCAATTCACCGGGAGAAAGACCACCACATTCATCGAGAAATGGCACATCAAGAGAATACACTCCACGCCATATCATCCTGCAGGCAACGGTCAAGGCCGAATCCTCCAACAAGAAAATACTGAACATTTTAAAGAAAAAGCTTGAGGACGCTAAAGGTTTATGGCCGGAGTTGCTACTAGAGGTATTATGGGCCTACCACACTACGCCAAAAACAAGCACAGGCGAAATGCCATATTCACTACTCTACGGGACTGACGCCATGATACATGTTGAGGTCGGAGAACCCAACCTAAGGTACTCCAATGAAAGTGGACGGGACAACGACAAGAACAGAAAACAAGAACCTCGACGAGGCAGAAGAACGAAGAGACATGGCATACGTAAGAATGGTACCCGAAAACAACAGGCAGAAAGGTACTACAACAAAAAGGTCAAAGTACGACCACTCAAAGTAGGAGACTATGTTCTCAAAGCCAAAACACTGGCAAGCAAAGATCCGAAGGAAGGCAAATTAGGAACCAATTAGGACTGGCCATACAAAATCACTACAGAAGCAAGCAAAGGAACTTCCAACTAGAAACAATGGAAGGAAAACTACTATCAAACAATTAGAACGTCGCTCACCTCAAATACTTCAACTTCTGAAAAAGGACGCCCCCGAAGTCGTACTATTTTTCCCTCGCCCGGGTTTTGTCCCAATTGGGTTTTTTCTGGTAGGTTTTTAGCGAGGCGATGAAGGGGACGTCTCGAAGTTCAAAGTATAATTCATCGCCCCGCCTGCCGATTGCCTCTCCAGGCCGAACAATGAAGGGACTAGATACATGAAACTTCTACGATATGTGTATGAAACGAACATGTATATTATTCTCCAGTGAATAAAATAAAGCAACATTTAATACTCTCCACCAAGATATTCTCCAATGAGTGAAATAAAGCAACATTTTGATCTCCATCACTTAACAATTCGACATCGCTCGAATTTCAACGGGTTAACATTTCGACCTTAACTCGAAATAACACCCCTACGGCCAAGGGCCATTGCCAAAAGAAAAAATTCGACATCGCTCGAATTACTTTAACATTCAACCTCGCTCGAATTACTTTAACATTCGACCTCGCTCGAATTTCAACGGGTTAACATTTCGACCTTAACTTGAAATAACACCCCTACGGCCAAGGGCCATAGCCAAAAGAAAAAATTCTGCATCGATCGAATTACTTTAACATTCAACCTCGCTCGAATTACTTTAACAATTCGACCTCGCTCGAATATCAACGGGTTAGCATTTCGACCTTAACTCAAAATAACACCCCTACGGCCAAGGGCCATCGCCAAGAGAAAAAGTTCGACATCGCTTGAATTTTAACGGGTTAACAGTTCGACCTTAACTCGAAATAACGCCCCTACGGCCAAGGGCCATCGCCGAAAGAAAAAGTTTGACATCGCTCGAATTACTTTAACATTCGACCTCGCTCGAATCTCTTCAACATTCGACTTCGCTCGCACTACTTAACATTCGACCTCGCCCGAATCATTTAAATTCAACTCTACTCAAGTTACTAAGATCCACAATCAACCACTCCAAAACAGTACAAGAGAGGCCGAAGAGCTGGAGACCCCCTCACAACAAACAAAAATAACAATGCGGAGATAAACAACAGAAAGATAGTCATTCCATTGCAACTGTTATATTACAAAAGTTTTGTACAAAGGGCTCGAAGACTCACAAAAATAGCAAAGCAAAAACAAAATGAATACAACAGTCTTACGTCGCGTCATCTCCCGCAGCATACTCCTCGTTACACCAAGAATCGGAGGCGAGCCTGTCCGCATCATCACCATCAACATCATCTCTGCCAGGCGTACCAGGATTATAGCCGCAGGCCTCACAAGCTGCACGTGCTTTAACATGCACACCCTCGAGTTCCCCCTCGGAAACCTTCCCGTCAGCCTACAGGGACTTGTATACGTCTAGCTGAGACTCGACATGGACCCATATCTCATACAACTCCCGCGTCACGACGGGATCAGCTGAGATATGTGACGCGGAGGGTTTCGACTGCCGTCGCACTTCCTCTGCCTTCAAAGCAACAACCTGATCGTTCAACACGGGCAACTCCGCCTCCAGATCTTGTATCCGTTTTTCTAATCTCGCCACCTTAATAGATGACGTTTCCACCTCATTGTCTCGGACCTACAAACACGGAGGGCGTCCTCCAAGGCCGCTATTTCAGATACGGCAGTCACCTTGCCTTTTTCAACACGAGCCAAGTCATCAGCTTTGGCGCTCAATTCACCCCTCAAGGCTACAGCCTCCGCCTCTCTTTGCCCAAGTTCGGCAGTTAAGGCACCCGGGCCTGAAGGTCAGCCTTCTCGGCCGTTATCCCCTTGCTCACTTCAAGCTCATCATCCTTGGACTTAAGGGCCGCCTCAAGCTCGCTACATCGACCAATGGCCCTCATCAGCTCGTCGTCCCGCTCTTTCAGCTCCTCAACCTTCTGCGCCAACACTTCCTCTTTTTGCTTAAGCCCATCACAAAACAGCTAAAAATTGCTATCTTGAGTAAAGACATCGGCCAATGCACAGTGCTTGGTGCGATACTCTTTGTACTTAGAGGCCAGCTTCCCAAACACGGCCGTCCTCCGTTCATCCCTACGATCACGCTCAATCTCCATGATGAGAGTTTGGTACGCAGAGGAAAGAAAGTCAACTTAGACAGATTACGCATACAAAACAAATCCAAAAGAGGGGAACAGTGAAAACACTTACCCGCAAAGCCATGCCGAAAATGCTCCGCGATAATTCCGCATCACTCACCGCCTGAAGTGTCGTGTTCTTGGAAGCAGCACACAAAGGGGCAAATGCCGACACTACCTGCTCAGAGTTCGCCAAAAGATTGTAATTCGCAGGAATGATTACGTGTCAGTTAGAGCCCTCCGTCCTCACTTCCACGCGAGTATGTCGCTCCAAGAAAGCTTGCACGTCTTCGGGATCGATGTCCGAGCATGAACCATCGTCCTCCGCGTGCGCCACTCCATCTCCTCCGGCAGCAGACGATGCGCCGCCTTCAGCAGATCGTACGGGTCCCCCGCCTTGACATACCTCTTCATCCCTAGGCGACCTCCCCGCCAAGATGGCATCCGCCATAAGAACGGCCCCCGTGCCTAACCTAGGCGAAGACGCCACTCTCGAAGCAACCATTTTTCTCTTTCCAAGATCGGTAGAGATGGCCTTCCCAAGCTCCACCCTCATCCTTTTTCTCGATGGAGATTCATCCCCATTGGAAGATTCGTCTACGAGGTGGTAAGTAGGACGGGAAGAGATCTCGTTCCGTACAACGACTTCCCGAGTAGGTTCCCTTATTGGAGAAATCCGGGTACGACCTCTGTGGGCGGACTCGGCTATGGTAAATTGCATCCTCGCTGATGCAATGGCCTGGCGAAATGCCGGGACTGGAGCCTTCTTTTTAGAAATCCGTCTACCTGTCGCCATAAAAGGATCATGACAATAATCGACAGCAAACAGTCGAAAGTTGGAGCAAAAGTAATACTTACCAGACGAAGCCTTCGGTCCAAAGCGTTTGACAAAAGCGGCCCAGTCCCGAATACCCACCATGTAAGAGAGCTACCCAATCCTCAATGCCGACGACAGGAAAGGGCGCACGCCTCTCAGCTGCACGGAAAAATCACAGATGAATAAAAAATAGAAAGACCAAAAGTAAATAATAAGCTTACGGCAACGGCACCTACGGTTATGATTCCACTGCTCAGGAAATCCAGCAGGGTCCGACACCAAGTGCTCCGTTTTGATGAAAAAATACTTGTGTCAAAACTTCCGGCTCGCCCTGTCATCTGTTCCAACAACCAACCCCCTGGTCCCACGATGCCGCAAATGTATCATGGTACCTCTATGAAAGCTCGGGGAAAATAAATGCAAAAGGTGGTGTATGCCGACTTCACACCCAGCCAACTCTGCATACTTTGTCATCATCAGAAAGATTTTATACAAGTACGGAGACAGCTGTGCAGGGAAGACCTTGTAAAACTGACAGAACTCCTCCGCCAACGGAATAAGAGGGAGGGTATGACCAATCACGAAAGAATACACATAAAAAGCACAATATCCTGGTCTGTAGACCTCCACGATATCCTCCCCGGCCGGAACCATCTCAACGTGAGGAGGAATACGGTACGTAGATCGGAGTTCCTTTATCTGAGAAGGTCCGGTTTCAGAAATCACCGGAACCGGAGAATGAGCAGGTTCTTTATGAAAATCGTTCCTGGATATAGGGTTCCTGGGGTATATCTCTTCTACGGTAGGGAAACTGTCACCCTCCTCAGTCGCGATATCCTCACCACCGGAAGGAGGATCCACTGATAGCGGAGTAACATCAAAAACTTCATCGTGTGTACGAGAGGTTCGGGGCATTTTGGTAATAGAAGGTATGCCGGTAAACCTGAAAGGAGAAACGCTGACTGAATGGCGACTGAACGAGAAAACGGGAAGTAGAATTGTAGGTACAAAGCTGAGAAATGAGAAAGATGATGGAAGGAGAATAATGTGTACACAAGAAAGGAAATGGCGAAACAATTTCTGAAAAAACGAAACCCTCACCTATTTATAGGGTTAAATGGCGCGAGGATCGAAGTAGCAGACTGCCAATGGCACTAAAACCAAAGTGACAAGCAATCAGACGCTGTCTCGGGAAGATGCGTAATGATGACGCGCATAGAAGTGACGTCACATCTTGATAACCACATCAATCAGGAGTCCACATGACGTGTTGCTCTCTCGATCTTGGTCAACCTGGTGTAATCTAATAGCCAAATTCTCCCACGACGGGAACGCATGATGCCCGCTTATCCAGGACGTGCAAGCCTACGACCCCAATAAACGGAGGGACTAACTGTATTGGTCCAAATTTGGTAACCACAACGAGGTCGACCACGACACAATGACTGGCGGTTGTTATGATAAAGGGCGACGACCAGAAGTGGGTAGCTGGAGTAAGATAATAACGGTAACATAAACTTAGGAAGACAGGGGAAGAATATTCCTTTGGATATTCTCTATGTTGGACTTTTTAGGGTTTTTTTGGGGAATGTCCCTTATAAATAGGAGGAAATAGTGACCAATAAGGGGGGCTGCCTTTTTGGGAACCAAGAGTCATATTGTAAAGTTGAGAGAAGAATATACGAAAGACTTGTCTGGTCCACTTTATTCAAGCACATGTTGTACAATTTTCATCCATAAATCTCAAAGATTTCACATTCATATCAACTGCATACCTTTTCACATCGTCAGAAGGAAAAACCACCCAATCATACAATCATTGGGCGAAAGTTCCTTTATGCTATAATCATTATCGTTTCTTGCATTTATTGTACATTTATGATGTTATATATTTCATCAATCTTAGTATATTGAACTCATTAATTAATGCTCTTAAACTCTTCTCACTATACAAGAATCTCGCTTTATTTGATCTAGGATTTATTAAGCTCAACTGAGATTCACCCCATTATCTTGTTACTAATTAGTTTAGCAATTATTTGCTCAAACACCATAAAACCTCACCATCGTGGTGTTCTTAGTTGGAGAATATACGATATTAGCACTAAGGGTGTTAAATGGGCCGGGTCAGCCCGGTTCCGGACCGGTAGAAGGGGGCTGGGTTGGGCTGGGTTAAGGGTATTTCGTGGGTTGCACCGTTCACATTGGATATACCAGTTACCCGGACCGGTATAACCCGGTAGATGATCAGTGATATGAAACCGGTTAACCGGCCCGGCCCGGACCCGTTTAATTAGCCCAATTTTGGGATTTGTTTTTTAAAAATTAACCCCCCTTTCAAAAACTATAAATACCCTCTCCCCCCCCCCCTCCCCCTCTTCCTCATTTATTCACTCATCTCTCAATTCTCAATCTCAATTCTCATATTCTCTCATTCTTCAATCTTCATTCTTCACCTATTAAAGTGCAATCAACTATTTGGCTCTTTTTTTTTGGAATTTAATTTATCTTAGTATTTATTATTTGAAGTTTGAACAATTGAACTTCAAAATTGGAACAATTGACGTTTCTTCGTGGTAATATTAGAGTTGTGAAATCATCAAGTGCTCAATTTATTGCCGAATTCGGTGCACTCCCTCCAACTCTTTCTCTTATTTACTATTTTATTTGCATATTTATTTGTTTTGTTGCTAGTAGTTAAATTTTTACAATATGTCTAATGCTGCAAAAGATTTTGTAACAAGGTTACAAATCGGGGAAATAAAAAAAGAGGTAGTACTTCAGCTTCAGCATCTGGTAGTAATTTAAATACCTCTCCAAATATTCCTGAAACATTACCTGATAATAATATAGATTATGAACAATTACAGGAAGATTTTGGTATAGATGATAATGAATTAGAAATGGAAGACGAGATACCACTTACACCTAGTAGTGTTGGAGCTGCTAGCAGGGCTGGTGGTCGTGGTGCTAGTAGTAGACCACCTGTGGCCCCGACTAGTAATCGTAGAAAAAGAAGTAAGGTTTGGAAATTTTTTGAGGAAATAGAAGGTACTGATAGAGTTAAATGCAAACTTTGTAATGATACTTTTAAACATAAGACTGGGGGACAATTAGGGGGACTGAAAAACTTAGTAGACATATGAGAATTGAGCATCCTATAGAATGGGGATCTGATGGAGATGGAAATCAATCAACTCTAAACCCTACTACTGGAGGTCTTGTGAAATATGATAAAATGAGGATCATGAGGAGTTAGCAAAAATGATTGCTTTGGGTTGTCTACCTTTTTCTTTTGCTTCTTCATCATATCTTATTATGTATATTCAAAGGATTTACAATCCTTTATTTAAAGGTATCCCTAGAAGTACTTGTAGATCTGATATCTTTAGACTTCATGGACAATATCAAACATACATACGTTATTTGTTTAGCCACCTTCCTTGTAGAGTTTCTCTAACTTCTGATATTGGCCATGCTGTTAATGAAAATGATTATTTGACAATTACATGTCATTGGATAGATGATACTACTTGTATGCAAAAACGTATTATCACTTTTAAATATGATGAAGATCAGAGGCATACTGCTGTGTTTATAAGTAGTACTATTTGTGAAGTTGTTGAATTTTATAATCTCAAGCAAAAAGTATTGTGTATGTCTTTTGATAAAGCTTCTAACAATAATGCCACAATTTCAATATTAAAACTGCATTTGCAACCACCTCTTGATGAAATTTTTCATGTTAGGTGTGCATGTCATGTTTATAATTTAATTGTTAAAAGTGGCCTTGATTTATTTTCAACTGAGATTACTCATGTTAGAAGAGCAGTTGGTGTTATTCAAGAAAATAATAGACAATCTAGAATAAAGGAATTTAAGAATAAGTGTGTCCAGTATAACCTTAAACCCAGATTCATGCCAGACGAAATTGTTACTAGATGGAATTATACATATATATTTTTAAAATGTTGCTACAAATATAGATTCCCAATAACTGAAGTTGCTAATGCGCATTGTACTGATCCAAACCGTATGTTAACAACTACTACTTGGGAGGTCATTAATGATGTTGTTAAATTTTTACATAAATTTTATACAGCTACTGTTGAGTTTTCTGGAGCATATTACCCTACTGTTACTATGGCTTTAGTACATATAGATGAAATTTCTTTTCTACTCTTTGAATTTAAGAAGAAATATAGGGATGTTGTGGAAAAAATACAAACAAAATTCAAAAATTATTTCTTTCCAATTCCTCCGATTTACTTAATTGGTGCTGTTTTAAATCCTTCTATTAAGATGTCTGATTGTCAACAATTAATGAATGTTTTATATACTTATATGGAGATTGGACCAACTGAAACCCCAGATTTATATAATTGTATGAACAAGCTATAATTATTATGCAAATGTAATTGATGATGCTGCTCGTAGTGTAGGCAATGTTAATCCCACTATGCACTGTACCACTTCTGCTACTGTGGATGATGAAGAAGGCCATGATAGTTTTAATATTTTTTCTATATTTTCTAACACTCAAACCAGTAGCAGGAACATTGATGAACATCAATTCTACTTGCAGAAGCAAAAAGAGTCTCGCACAAAGGAATTTTCACCGTTGGGATGGTGGTATGAGAATGGAAAGCAATTTCCTGTTCTTTTCGCTATGGCTCGGGACGTGCTGAATGTGCCAATTTCAACTGTTGCATCAGAGAGTGCATTTAGCCAAGCAAGACAACAACTTGGAGACACCCGTCACTCATTGGGAAGCAATGCTTTGGAAGTTTTAGTATGTTTCAGAGATTGGATTAGATCGGAACGAAGAAATCTAGGACGTGAACATGTTGATAGCCCAGAAGACGAGGAACTTGGAGATATATTAACACATGGTAACCCATCCGAATTTAACACTCCAGAAGAAGGTCACTCAGTTCATATTGATTATAAAGAACTTACTAAGGCAATGCAAAACCTTTGAATTTACTCTTTTTTTGGTTAATTTACTTGTTGTTAAATGTAAACCTTTCAATTTGTAAGTTTGAATTTTGAAATAAATGTAGCACTTGCAATTTATAAGTGCAATTTTTTTCCATCTTCCTTGTATTCTTTATATTAATACAAAGTATTAATATAACTTACAATAGTTATACAAAATACCAAAAAAAAATTAAAAAAATACATTAAACCCGGCCCGACCCCCTCAACCCGTAACCCTTACGGTTCAATTTTTACCCGGATGAACCCGAACCCGTTAAATCCGGTAAGCTCCAACCGTAACCGGCCCGGACCATAACCCGTACGGGTACAAAAAATACCTACCCAGTCCGGCCCGGCCCGGCCCACCCGTTAAACACCCTTTATTTAGCACTCCAATAAGTTGCATTAGTCTTAAACATCTATTTGTGGGCTGTGGCCAATGAAGAATGCATTTGACAAGTGTTGAGTCTAGGTTATGGGGGTTTCTATGGCATTTTCCAATTCCAAATCTATCATTTTAACTTTGTATTTACTTCCTTTCCCTACTTTATGTTATTTTCAGCAATATCGTCCTACAAAGGTATTGTCCTCTAAGACATCGCAATTAATGCAAATGGTAGCGTCACTGATAGCCTGTTTGGCCAAACTGTAAATATCAACTTATTTTGAAAAGAAAGTGCTTTTCAAAAGTACTTTTGGTGAGAAGCAGTTTGTGTTTGACTAATTAATTTAAAAAGCACTTCTGAGCAGTAATTGTGTTTGTCCAAGATTTTAAAAACTGTTTCTAAGTGTATTTTTCTCAAAAGTGTTTTTTAAAAAATCGACATTTGGATAGAAGTTACTTTTTTCCGCTTTTTTAAAACTGTTTCTGCTTCTCCTCAAAAGCACTTTTTTTTTCTTCTAAAAGCTTGGCCAAATACTTCAACTTTGAAAAAAAAAATACTTTTTTTGAAGAAAAAAAATACTTTAGGCTTTGGAAAAGTTTGACCAAACAAGCCATGAGCGTAATTTCAAAAGAAGAGACAAGATCTTTGTAATAATCAAGACAAAGATATAATTAATGGGGTTTCTTACGTATAAAGATATAGGAATAGAAGCTTTTCCAGCTCACTTGTTTTACGTGGAGACAAAACAATAACTAAGTTGTAAATTTTACGTTTGAAAGAAATCCAGTAGGAAAATTAAAGATATGGTTGGAATGCTCTAGCAATTCGGTTTCAACTTCCAACTGATCAAGAATACAACAAATGGCATTGATAAGCATAACTTGCTAATTGCTATTAACCTATAAGAAATAAATTTGGACATTTGGTTGAACCTCACCTAATTTTCTACTCATCCCATTATTCTGGTCATGACAATTGATTCACAAATTCCCTAAATTTTAGAGTCATCATTTTTATCTTTCGAAGAGACGGATATGTCAGCGGAATAAGCTTTTGAAAGTAAGAATATACACGAATCTTGAGCTGTGAGAACCGTTTCATTTAAAATGTTAAATTAGTTATTGAATTATGAGAACAATCTCATTTATTTATATCGTATATCCTCACTATGCTCCTTCACGCTGACACTTTAATATTTTTTCAAGTTAAGCTAAGCATACTAGGGTATTTGGTTTTGTGGCTGACTGAAACTTTTAAACTCTTAACCTTTGCATACTTTGATAGCATATAATATAAGCTGCTATATTTAAAAGCTTAAACTATTAAAATTAGACACTATTAATCGTGAAACATGTCATTTGAATATTTATTTATTTGTGCATGTGGGTTGGACAATAGTCCCTTATTGCCTTCAAATCATTTCAAATATTGATTATAAAGGTGTAAAAATTAACACATAAAAACTTCAATCTATTCAATACGTCTAAGCTTAAGCGGGTTGATACTAAATATATTAATTTTTAATTGATTTGTTCAAAAGTTTGAATGAACCTTAGACTACCTAAATCGTGTGAAAAAGTTAGAATTCTTTTGTATATTTCTCTCCCGGTTCTTACATGCTTTGTCTCTATATCCAAAAAAGAAATTTTCACTCAAATGATTAGACAAGTTATAAGAAACAACAAACGAATGGAATATAATATTGAGTTAAACATATTAAGTTATAATTCATGTTCGTTGTGAACAATATTTGAACAAAATCGAGTTATGACTTGTTTATTAACTTATACGTCTATTTTAGCAACCCCACACACACAAAAAAAAAAAGTCTACCCCAACTTCAAGAAGAAAAATTACAGAAATATGACATCATAAGGGTTAAGGGTAATCTTGAATTTCTGTTCCCCTCCTTGCTCCATGGGCAATTCTTTTGTTCTTATTTGCCTCATGGGCAAACCATCAAAATTTAAAAGTTTTATCGCATGAACAAAACTTTTTAAACTTGAAACTGAAGGTTTGCCGGGCAGGGTAACGCGTAAAAAATTCAAGATCACCTACTTTCAAGGCTATTCTTGTAAATCAAAATTCATTTCCAAGGCCATTCTTGTAAATCAAAGCCATTTGACACGTCTAGCGATTTGCGTTTAAACCGCATATAGCACCTTAACATGGTTCGGATCTTCCCCACCCGTCACATTTCACGGCTGACCCGAGACTCATCTCTTGTGTAACACTCCAAAATCCCCTGCTAAACCCTGAAATTTTGATTTTGCCTATTCGTTGTACCGATTTAGTTAATCTTCACAGTTCAATTCGATTTTCTTCGCTAGTTTTTCTGAGAATGAATTTGCGAGAAGGATTAGAGGAATCACCATCATCCTCCTCATTCTCCAATGGAAGAGTTGACGTTGTTACTGACACAATGAATCAGTTTAAAATTGCAGAAGAAGGTGATGATGGAAGTGGCGTGCAGGTCACGTGCTTTTCTGAAGTCTCTGACGATGCTACTCTTCACTTTCAGATCATTCGTCTTCAGAAACAGGTTTCCTTAGCTCCCTTACTCCATTTTTTATCTAGTACAAGTAACTATGTTGCTATCTAATTATCAGAACTTAGTGAAAAGCCAAAGTAGTCACTATTTGAAAAGATTAGAAGTAGCTACATTCGACAAATGGTGCAAATATCGGCCGAGATAGTTCAGCCACTGGTCCATAAATACTGACACTTTGTTATTGAGGCCTGAGGTATTCGAAAAATGAGGTTGATCTAAAATCACATGGAGGGAATTTGTCTCAGAAAACACTGCGGTTTCACGGAATTAATGTGGACTTAGTTAAGGACGAAACGCAATGGAAGCTAAGGAATGGTATATACTACCAACTCGTTTGGTTAAGGTTTGGTTACTGGTAGTAGTCTTACATTAGCTATGTTGTTGGCCAAGAATGCTTTAGTATGGTTAAAGGCTTATGTACCAGTGTAAGAATAAATATGAGATTCAGAGATCCTCTAGTTTTAAAAAAAAACTAGAGAAAAGTAGTATACAGATCCTATATGAGAAAAGTAGTATTGGAATGATATAGGAGTCCAAATTGAGCAAAAAGGGTTTCAAAGAATTCATTTACCAAACCCAACTTTAGTTGTGATTGAGTCTTACTGATTGATTGATGTTTATAAGTCTATATTGGTTATGAAAGAAAGTAGCAGTTGATGTCACAAGGAAGTTAACTCATGGTACTAAAAGTACAAGTCAGATACTTCAATGTAAATACTTATGGCATTTGATTCGTCATGTACTTGATACTATGTGCGAACTGGTGCTGAATTTAGTTGAGAGACAGTGGTTTACTACTCTGGAATATTTTTCTTTGTCTTTGAGATTATAGATGAAGATGTTACACATAGGATCAAAGTCAAATAGTTGAAATGGAGAAATGCTACTGGAATGTTAAATGATAAAAGGATGCTTACCAAAGTGAGGTAAATTCTGTAGAACAATACAAGATCAACTATGTTATATTGGAGAGAATGTTGGGCCATTGAAGTCTAACTCATTCACAAGATGAATGTTGCAGAGAAGCATATGATGGATGTGTGGTCATGCAAGATTAGATAAGATTAAAAATAATCATATTCACCAGAAGGCACAAATAGCATACCTTGAGGACAAAAAAAAAAGGAGGCGCTTGAGATAGTTTGGTCTTATCTTGCGTCGACCTTCAGATGTACTGATTGGTTGGTGTGAAACCATGGTAGTTAAGGTGTTAAAAGGGAACGAGGTAGACCTAAAATCACGTGGAAGAAAATTTTCTCGAAAGTCCTACAATCTCTTGAAATCCATATAGATTTGGCAAAAGATATGACACAATAGTAGAAACAGATCTATATAGGCGATGTATAGTAGCTTAGATTATGTTTTAGTTATGTTAGTACGGGTACTTTATGTCCTATGCTTTCCGGGAGTCTTTTACCCCTAGTATAGATTTTATGCCAGTAAAAAATATAGAGAAGTTCTAGTACTTTTTATTTCTATTTTTATTTTTGTTTTGCGTATGTTGGCCCGAAACGAATTTAATTGGATATATATGGTCAGTGAGAATTCATATAGCAAACCAACTTGTTTGGACTGGGGCGTAGTTGTTGTTGTATCTCTGAGATTATAGAAGGGGTCCATATGGATCATACTATTTTTTTAATTATAAGTTTGAAGAGTCTGTCAGAAGCCATTAGACCATGCCAGCACCCATGGTTGGGGGCTGAGAACGATCATCCACTAGACTTGGTTTCCTTTCTCCCGAGAACTCATGGATATAGTGGTACGAGCCTATAGAACAGGTCCTGTTCAAGTAAGGTTCTTATGTAGATCATACTATTGCAATTTGAGGGGTTCTTTGATTATTCTGTATATTTGTGTATACTGTTAGAAGTTTGCGGTTAACAGCAAGTACGGCAGAAAATTGAGAATTTATAATATAATACAAATGTTAGCATTTTGAAGGAGCATCAATGATCCTGTTGCTACATTTGTGACCTGTTTACATCTTTAATCAAGACACGCTTAGATGTACTGTATAGAAAGAACGAGTTTCTTGATTAGTTGCTATGGTTATTGATTTTGTTAATTATAAGTGTAGTTCTTCAAATTTGAAAACATGTTACTCTTCACTTCCAATAATCTCTTTTCATCCTTCGTAGATATATACGTGGATTGGTTGCAGTTCAGCCAAATTTGGGAATCTATATGCAGCTGCTCCAGCAAGACCTGTAAGTTTGGAACTTTGTCTTATATTGCACTTCAATTTTTCCTTCTATTACCTTTCTTGTCCGTCTCTGTAAGTTTTGAAATTATGTTAGTGAGTACAGAGAGATAAATATCGGTTATTCTCCTAAAGAAAAAGTCATATTGGTTATAAGAAGTTATCCGAAACAAAATTAAAAAGAAAACTGAAAATAACTTGGAGTAAGAACAAGGAAAACTCAAAATGAGATTTCAAAAACCTCTACAGAAATATACTCGCACATAACCTTTTCTTTATATCCCTTTAAACAAATAGTTTTTTTTAGTGGGGGATGTATGTTATCTTTCAGAGGGTGATGATGGTTGGGATTTGGCTTGCCTATTTCAGTTGTTACACTCTTTATGTCATGTGCAGAGCAATACCATTGCGGTGAGTTCCTTGACCGGAGGAACATCTGATAATACAGGAGCTGGTATTGCCCGTAGATTAGGTATATCACCACCCAAATTAAGTCAGTTCTCGCATTTTTCTCTTGATATATTGTCTGACATAACTCTTTTTGCAGTTCTCAGGACTGGACTTAATGTTGTACTAGCTTGTAATATCCCCAAGAACAGCCCCATGCTTGAGGTTTGATCTCTTTCTACTTCCACTTTGTTTATCCTCCCTTTTCTAGGTTCTCTGCCTGTTTGTGTAATTGTGTTCCTTGTTCCAAAATTCTATTTGGATGTCATTTCAGATTACATAGCCGATAACAACATGGAATCATAGACTTCTCTTTATTGGATCTTGTGCGTATCTCCCTAGCTGTTGGTATGATTCTCACTCTCCCTTTATTGTGGATTCAGGCAGCGGCTGAGAAAAAGTTGATGCAAAAGCTTATCAGTCTAGGCTATGCAAAGCAAAGACCTCGAGGACCATCTTCGTAATGGATGGTGTTATGCATTGAGTACAATGTAGCAGTAAAATCACATTTAGATATACTCTTAAGACGTGCTTGGCATCCGCAGTATACAGGAAACCACTACACCATGGATACTTCTGAAACCACTTGAATCTTTTACCATCTCCGATGAAGAGTGATTGCATGGTAACTTGATTATGGCATCTGAAACATTCTTGCTATGCTTATGTTCCTATTCTTGACTACTTTGATGTGGGAAATGGTGAACAACTCCGTAGCTGCAATTTTTTTGGTATTGGTATATTTACAAAATCGTTACATTAAATGGTGAACAACTCTGTAGCTGCAATTTTTTGGTCTTGGTATATTTACAAAATCGTTACATTAATTGTTAACGTTGTGGTAATTTAATAGGTTCAGACTACTTTTCTCAGCGCATCAGTAGGTCACTTGTTATTCCCAGTATAACTAGAACAATCAGCTGCTGCTTCTCGCTTATGAAATAGAAAACTAAACTGACAAGTGGAAGTAGAAAAGTTTTCTTTTATAATGGTAGGTAGACATTGATGTTTCTCTCTCACAATGATGGAGGAATATTAGTCCATTATACTCTATTCGATCTAGGCCTTCGAAATCTGAAATTGATAACTCTCAGAATTAATGGCTAATTGCTTTATTATAAACAATAACCGAAAGTTGCCGCACTACTTCACAGTTGCCACTAATTTTGAACTCTTCTTGCCATTAGTTTCGAACTCTTCTTCACGTATAGTGTTCTCATTTTTAGTGGTGTACTATGAGTATTGTAAATTTGCAAATCAGTCTTGATCATTTGTCATGACGAATCAAAAACGCAGACGGACATTTGACAGTGCAAAAGGGTATCTGCTGCAACAAATGAAGATTCACAGCAAGACAGAGAAGCGATGCCATTGAGCTGAGAACGTGGTCCTTATGGCAATCATGGAAAAAGGAAATCTAGATACTTAAAATCCCGAAAGTGAGAGAAAATTATAGGGGTATTATCACTTTTAGCCCGCGCCAGAAACTATTTACATTTGGTAACCAAAAATGCGTATAAAATTTGTATAATTTTTGTATATAACATACCGAATGTATGTATGTATGTGTATA
>NW_017671298.1:21386-74233 GCF_001879085.1 Nicotiana attenuata | reverse complement strand
TATATATATATATATATATATATATATATATATATATATATATATATATATATATATATTTTTCCAATGAATATTCTCTTAAGGGTAGTTACTAGCTACATGTATTATGTAGAGTAGTTTGTAGCCTTTACTCATAGCAAGGTAATAATGCTCTCAAGTTCTTTCTCTTTAACTAAATAATGCTCTCTCTAAGTGAACACTTTTTAACAAATTAGGCGGTGCCAATCTTAAACTTTGTTCGCTTGTATTCTATCTTCGAGCAAGGCTAACTGAAATTTAAATCCTCTGCAAAGTGAATGCTAACCCATAATTTGATTGATTTTCTTTTGCAATTCATTTAAACCGAACTTGTTGCGTGGCTTCTTGGCCGCTACCACACTTCGTTCTTTTAAGCTACGGGATACATCACCATCGGCTGTGTTAAATTTTGGCACAGACAAGAATAGATGAGAAATTTTCATTCCACGGTAGAGCATTTCAATCTTCTTCACTGAGGACCAGTGCTCCCTCCCATCACAGAAAGGAAAAAGGTCAGTTGAGGAGTATAATGTTCGAATTTATAAGAAAAAATAGTGGATAGGGATGACTAACAAAAGCAGGCTGGAAAACCAACCGAATTCAACCATCTACAACAGTATTCAAACATCTAATAAACTACAATCCATAGCGGAAGCAGAAAATGCCACATGCCTCGACATGTAGAAGCACTTGCATATGTTCAAGGAGGGAAATCAAGATTGCCAAAGGTCACCATCGTCTAGTGAAAAACCCCGTAGGGCGTGAAGCATGGTTTCGGACCACTAATCTGATCATATAAACTTTCTCATCATAAGAAACCAAAAACCTCACGTTCATGCTGAGTAAGCTAAATAAACACGATAAATCACACGCTAATAACCGGAATAGCTATGCTAAAATGTTAATAGTTCCTTGACCATATTCAACAAAGTATCTCAAAATGGATTTTGCAAACAGACTGGTCTACTCATTTGAACCAGCAGGACCAACAAGGACTCCTTGTGCGGAGCCTTCCTTTCGACCACTCTCCTCTTTTACTTCTGCATCAGGTTTTCTCATTCTAATTTTATACTTGGTTTCAAAGTCAGATATTTCCTTTTTCTTTTTCTCCAGAGCTTCATTCAGTCGAGCTATTACTTCCTCAATTCCCTCCTTATTGCGTTGAACAGCAGGCAGGACTTCCTTGATAGTTCTCTCTACTAGAACACCTCCAATCATCCTATAACACCGTCTTGAAGGATCAAGTGGTTGTACAGCATTGATCACAAGTGAGTGTTCACTAACTTCCATCTCTAGTTCCGTAATTTTAGAGTAAATCTGGTTGATCTCAGCCCTCATGGAACCATATATGTTAGCAACTGCTTGCTCATTGATTGGTTCTTCAGCTCTGGCAGCCATAGCACTGAGACAAAAAAAGAGACTATGTCAAACATCATATCCAGGCTCAGCTACTTCAACCACTTTATATTGATCAAAGTCACAAATCGTGGAAATGTAAGAGCACTTGAAATGATCAAATATATCAAGGCAGAGGTCATTTCTCTCAAGTGACTGGTGCAAAAGAGAAACCAAAGGGCCAGCAGAGTCCATGCTATTGATTCAAGATTCAAAGCAAACACTTGCATAAACATATATGAAAATGTTGGCTTGGACAGGAAACTGAAGTTACAACTTCTCCGGGTCTTAGAATTGCAAGGAAGCAAAGGAAAAAAGGTACTCAGGCGGAGAACAATTTTTTTCTCTGGGGCACTCTTACCATCCTTGCATAAGATTTAAGTGTATCTCCCAAATAAAGCCGGCTATATCATCAAGTGAATAAACACTAATGTTGCCTAAAATGGCTTATATGATAATATATTGTTCAAGTTTGGTTTATCCTGTCATAGATAATGCCTTTTCTTGAGCCCAAGGACGCACAAACTAGAGATTGCAAATTTGAGTTATTAACAACTAGGACAAAGATTTTTAGACTAGAAATGGTTACGCAAATTCATGACCATACTCACAATCAGCTATAAGAATCTCAACCTTCTACCCCAATAACAGGAGCAAAGTTTAGTTAAGACAAACATTCTCATCACTGTCACTTTCTCATTGCAGCGGGATATTTCCAGTACAGGCCTTGAATTCCAATAGGAACCCCAA
Organism: Nicotiana attenuata; assembly: GCF_001879085.1. NCBI lineage: Eukaryota > Viridiplantae > Streptophyta > Magnoliopsida > Solanales > Solanaceae > Nicotiana > Nicotiana attenuata. Next base: position 72,070 of record NW_017671298.1, on the reverse strand, counting down.
GTAAAGTCATCTAATGCCATTTAGGCATAGCTGAGGCCGAGTATAGTAAAATCAGCAAGAGATGGTCTCTATGTATGATTGAGGGCGGGGAATTGCACCCTCACAAGTTTTGGAAAGAACAATTTGTTCCCATGTCAATTTGAAATGTTTACCCCTCAAAATTGAAGACTAGCGGTCAACACTTGAGAAAATGAAGGAAAGAAAGGCAAACACTGAGCTATACGGTACTACTTGAAAAAGCTAGTATTAAATTTTCAGAAGTACGGAAAGAATCAAAGCAATTTTAAGATTTTAAATTCAGCAATTGCTCTTTAGGCATGCTTAATCAGTAATATCTTGATTCAAAGTTGCAAAAGAAAAACATAAAGAGTTACACATTAATTGTCCAACTGGCCAAAGGTCCTAGATCTGCCCCTAACAACAGCATAAGATGAGTTTACATCTGAAGTTTCATGCACCCTGTAATTAATTACACAAGCTAATGCCGACAGCTAACCAACCAAAACCAAGTTCTTTTGCTAGGGAGGCAATCTACATTAAAAGAGGTGAGGTTACAATATGCTCAGACATCTTACAAGCTCTACCTGATTTTTTTCTTCTTAAAAAGTCTCTTTCTCAAAATAATGCTGCTTTAGCATTATCAAACAGAAATTGTTATTCCTTAACTTCATCATGTGATGATAAAGTCTCAAGGCTCAATGCACTAATAGGTGCCAGCAACTTAGTGATTAAACTTCCCATATAACCCCAAAACAAGTGACATTTTCAGTATCAACAAATTACAATGAATTTTTATCATTATCATCAAATCCAAAGTACTCTTGCCCTTAAATCATAAATATTAATGCCCATCAACTCAAGAATCAGAGCAATTCCAAGGCCAATAATATAGTAAAAAAATAAACCTAACACAAAAACCAGTAGCATAATAAATCCAAACAATCAACCAGGGGAAGCAAAATATAGAAAATTATGCAAGACCCACCAAGTTTGAAACTTACTAAACACAAAAATCAGATACTAGGAAAAACAAAAGACAAACAAATCATCGGATGTTTTTACATGACTCACAAACACAAAATCACATAGCTATGCGATTTCAAAGACCAAAACAAGTAAAAGATGACTTACCCGAAATAATGCTAAATTTCCTGATTTACAAACTGGGAACAGTGGGAATATGGGAACAAAGAAAAAAGAAGGAGAAAAATAATAGGGCGTACTTCGATTTGTTGAAGAAAATAGAGGAATCTGCAAATTGAGCTGTTTGGTGCTCATAAGCTTTTGGGGCGCGTGGAAGGGAGGTTTATTTTGGGTTTGAGAAAAATTGGGCCGCTTTTACATATAGGCCAGGCAGCCCATTTACAAGAGGAAACTATTTGGGAAAATGATACTGCCGAAAAATATATGTATATATATGTATATCTCTGTATGTTATATACAAAACAAATTATAAATTTTAAATGTTATTGCGGCTATCGGATATAAATAGTTTTTACTGCAGGATAAAAGTGATCTCCCCATGATATTATTAGAGATATTTGTTGGTTTTTTTAATATCAAAATTTACCTTAGACATATTTTATATCTTTTTAAACAAAGATTGATTGGTTAAACAATCAAAGTTATTTTTGATTGAAAAAAATCAAAATATTTCTTATCCAAAGAGGTTTTGCACACTTAATTATTTCCGAAAGTGAAAATAATGTCGATTAACTTAAAGAAAATGAAACTCAAAAAATTAGAAAGATACATTATTAGTGATGTTCAGAATAATAGGAGATTATGGAAAGTGGGTCGAAAAAACCTCTCGAAGAGAAATTCAGGTTATGAACAAAATAAAGTTGGAAGCACAAGTAACCCCAAATTGAAGGAGCAGCAACCATTTTCACAACAGCGCAAAACTTACTTTGACAGCTTGTTAGGATGGTTGTTATATATCGTTTCATAATGTATCGTATCGTATCGTATTGTACTATATTGTTTGATGTATAAAATGTTTGGATATCCCTAGAAAACCCTAAAAAAGTACAATGTGGGAGAATACTCAGCAGAATATTCCTATTCATAATCCCAGGAATATTCTGATAGTTGTAGTCGTTTGCTCTCTACTCGACCTCGGCACTGGTCTCTCCCTTTGAACGACTCCTCGCCACTGAACCGTGCTTGGTTTTGACCTCGGCCTCATCTCGTCCGTCTTCATTCGCTAAACTATACCTAATTTTGACCCATACAGTTAGTCCCTCCGCTTATTGAGTTCGTTCTTGATGAGCGGATTTTATCTGTATCCAATCTCAAGATATTTCGCCATGGTGAATGAGCTGAATTGGTCGACGTCGCATTAGTGATGGGTCATAGCTGAATTTTATATGTATCTAATCAAAGGCTGTGGTTGGCGTGGCTAACATAGGATGACGTCATGACCACACGTGTCATCATTACGCATCTTCCCGATGCAATGCGTCGTTTCCAGTGCCTCTATTGCTTCGATCTTAGTGTCAGTGACAGTTTCTTGCATTAATCTGGGTGCCATAATAACTTATAAATAGGGGAAGGGAGATTCAAAAATGGGACTTTTCGAACTTCATACTCCTTTGGCACTTTGCTTGTTCTTCTGCTTTAACCCTTATTTCCGATTTACTTCTGCTTTTCAATTCTAGCTTTCCCATTGATCAAACGCTTTCCCGTTGGTACCTTTCTTCTGGTTCTACGGTATACATGTTTCTTGTATAAATGATAAACTCCCCTCACACTTCTGATATAGTTTTTGATGCCATCCCTTTATCGGTGGCTATGCCTTCCGGCAGTGGCGAACCCACGGCTGCGAAAGTTGAAAGTTTTCCCACCGTGGAGGAAATAGTTCCTCAGAACCCGTCGATTAGAAATGACTTTCAGAAGGAACCTGCCCCTGCTCCTGAGCAGGTATTATCAGCCATGAGGTCGAAGCAAATATCTGACATGTGGTCTAAATTTTGTATTCCTGCCTACGTCGATATTGTTCCGGCGGGGAATGACTCAATACAAGTTCACCAACCTAGGTATTGAGTTTTCTACCAATACCCGTTTTGGGTGGGTTACTCTCTTCCTCTTCCCCACTCGCTAAGGAGTTCTGCCGCTTTTATGGCGTCTGCCCGGCACAACTTTCCCCTTACCTATATAAGGCCTTTTTGATGCTGGCGAAGTTTGCAGAGTTGGCCGGTTGCAAAGTCTCCATTCGCCATCTGCTGCATCTCTTCTCGCCTAGTTTCTACAGGGGGACGCTGATTCATCTCTGCCACCGTGGGGCTAAAGGATTGGTGACGGGAGTGCAATTACTTCTTCGTCAGGATCGAGAACGTAGTGGCGGACCCAGTCGGGTTCCCTGAGCAGTGGAACTTCTATCGTAAGGGCCTTTCACCGTTCGTCATATATTTTGTTCATCCCTCCTCTTTTTGTTTCTGACTTGCTCATGTCTTTCTACTTTCAGCTGGTGAGCGTCCACCTCCCTTGGTTCCTGATATCGAAGACTGGATGACTCACGTCTTACCTCATACTGTGGGGATTCGCGACTGGATGTCCTTTAACAAGCAGTTCGGTCCCAAGCCTTTGACTAGTGAGTCTGATTCCCATTTCTACGACCTTTTCGCTTTCGTTATAGCTTACCACGTCATCATTTTTTGTTAAACATGATTTTCTTTTTGCACCAGATCGGCGACCTTCCAAGAAGGCGAAGGCTCCGGTGCCTGCATTTCGCCAGGCAGTCGCTTCGGTTGGAATGCAATTTGTACTGGCCGAGTCTATATGAGAGGGCCAAACTCTAGCTTCATCGTTGGCTGATTCTGCCCCGCAGGCAACCGTCACGTCAGTTGAGACCTCCGATCACCGCGTCCTACACCTAATTGACGAGTCGTCTCATGACGAGGGGGAGGTGGTACCGAGGAAAAGGCGAAGGGTGGAGACTGGAAGGGTTGGTGCTGCTGATACCGAGTCGGAAAGGCCCATTATTTTGGATGCGGTGCCCTTACTAGGCGTTGAGGCTGCTCCCATGCTGGTTGTTGCTACGGAGGAAAGACCGTTAGAGGTTGAAGGGACCTTCGACAGAGGGGAACCTACACGAGTGGCCGGGGTCAGCTCATCATCAGTGGACATAAGGGATAAAAACATCCTCGTAGAAGATGATGGGTCGGGTTCCGATGTTGACCCTGTGGAGGTGCGGGCTTTTGAGGAGAGGTTCACCCGAGTGGAGATAAGGACAAAGGGGCCTGATCGGCACATAGTCGTCCACATAGATTATGACCTCTTGGCCAATTCAAAACGGGCGGTGCCGGCCTTCGCTCCTCTATGTCCGGATTTTGAGAACAGGACGCTGCAGACGCGGATCTGGTTGGGTATATCTGGCATGGCCTTGCGAGTAAGTTTGCTTTTCCCATGTTAGGCTGGTTTATTTCGTATGTGTAATTCATTTCCGCTGACATGTCTTCTTTTGCGCGTCAGACCCTCATTATGGAGATTGAGCGTGATCAGCGAGAAGAGCGTAGGACGGCCCTCTTCAAGAAGTTGGTATCCAAGTACAAAGAGTACCGTTCTAAGCATCGAACGCTAGTCGAGTTACTTAGCCAAGACGGCCAGTTTCAGACGCTTTGCGACGGGCTCAAGCAGAAGGATGAGGAGCTGAAGGAGAAGGACGATGAGCTTATGAGGGCCATCGGCAGGTGCAGCGTGCTTGAGGGGGCGCTGAGGGCTAAGGAGGATGAGCTCGAGGTGAGTAAGGGAGTGATGGCCAAAAACACTAACCTTCAAGAGCAGGTGGCGTCTTTAAGGGTCGAGCTCGAGCAAGGCGAAGCAAGGGCCGTCAACTTGAGGGGTGAGTTGAGCACCAGGGTCTAAGAGTTGGGCCGAGCTGAGAAAGCAAAAATGGCCGATGTGGATGAGGTGGCAGTCCTGGTGGGCGCCCTTCGTGTTTGATGGTCTGAGCGGGCTATTGAGGCGGAAACTTCGGCGCTCAAGGAGGCAAGGTTTGAGGAGCGGATTGGGGGTTTGGAAGCAGAGCTATCTGAGCTGAATGAGCAGGTTGTCGCTCTAAGAGCCGAGAAGGCGCAAGAGCAGGCCCGGCCATCTTCATCTCCTACTTCTGCCGATCCCGGTGTGTCACGAAAGTTGTATGAAATGCGGGTTCATGCTGAGGCCCAACTTGATATATACAAGTCTCTGAAGACGGCTGGGAAGATTTTTGAGGCGGAACTTGAGGATGTTCGTGTCAAGGCACGTCCAGCTCGTGACGCCTGTGGTTATGATCCCGGTACGCCCGGAGGAGACAATGATGAAGACACCTTAGATGGTCTTACATTCGACCCTTGGTACGATGATGAGTATGCTGGTGACGTTGGTGATGGGGGGGATGATGCGGCGTGAAGTCTTTGTACTTGGTTTTTGCTTTTTTTGTGTCTTGCTATTTTTTGTGGCGGCGTCTTTCCAGCCCTTTGTAAATATGTATTGGAATGGAATGATTAAAATGGAACAATTGTCTTTTGTTGTGTATTTCTAGCTCTTCTTTCTTTTCTTTTTGTGAGTGTTCTTTTGTGAGAAAGTCCCTGACTTTCGGTTCGATTCGAACGAGGTCATCGATTTGAACGAGGTTGAATGTAAGTTAATTCGAGCGAGATTGAATTTGAGTTAATTTGAGCGAGGTCGAATGTAGAACGATTCGAACGAGTTCGAATGTATATTGATTCAAACGAGGCCGAATGTAGAACGATTTGAACGAGGTCGAATGTAAGTTAATTCGAGCGAGGTCAAATGTAGAATGATCCGAACGAGGTCGAGTGTATATTGATTCGAACAAGGTCGAATGTAAGTTAATTCGAGTGAGGTCGAATGTAGAACGATTCGAACGAGGTCGAATGTAGAACAATTCGAACAAGGTCGAATGTAGAACGATTCGAACGAGGCCGAATGTATATTGATTCGAATGAGGTCGAATGTAAGTTAATTCGAGTGAGGTCAAATGTAGAACGATTTGAACGAGGTCGAATGTATATTGATTCGAACGTGTCGAATGTATATTGATTCGAACAAGGTCAAATGTAAGTTAATTCGAGCGAGGTCGAATGTAGAACGATTCGAACGAGGTCGAATGTAGAACGATTCGAACAAAGTTGAATGTAGAACGATTCGAACAAGGTCGAATGTATATTGATTCGAACGAGGTCGAATGTATATTTTCTTTGCGTTGGCGTGATGTGCAAATTTGGTGGAGGTGTAAGAAATATTGCTTTGTTCATTCATTTGAGAATATTACATTTCTTTTCGGTCCGTACATACATTCGAGGAGTGCCAGTCTATCTAGTTCCTTCATCGCTCGTCCTAGAGAAATAGTCGATAGGCGGGGCGATGAACTAAATACCTAAACTCCAAGATGCCCCCATAGTTGCCTCATTAAAAACCTCCCCGAGAAAACCCAATTGGGACAAAACTCGGGTGAGGGAAAAAAGAGTACGACTTGAAGGACGTCCATCTTCAGAAGTTGAAGTATTTGAGGTGGGCGACATTCCAATTGTTTGGTAGTAGTTTTCCCTCCATTGTTTCTAGTTGGAATGATCCTTTATTTCCTGTTGCCGTGATTTTGTATGGTCCGTCCTAATTGGTTCCCAATTTGCCTTCCCGTGGGTCTTTGCTCGCTTGTGTTTTGGTTTTGAGTACATAGTCCACTGCCTTGAGTGGTCTGACTTTGGCTTTTTTGTTGTAGTACCATTCTGCTTGCTGCTTTTGAGCTATCATTCTTATGTAGGCCATGTCTCTTCGCTCATCTGTTGCGTCGAGGTCTTGCTTTCTGCTTTCATCGTTACTTGATCCGCTCTCGTTAGAGCATCTCAAACTTGGTTCCCCGACTTCGACTGGTATCACTACTTCAGTACCATAGACTAGTGAATATGGCGTTTCTCCTGTGCTTGTTTTTCGCGTGGTGCGGTATGGCCATATCACTTCCAATAGCAGTTCTGGCCACAGTCCCTTGGTGTCATCAAGCTTCTTCTTCATGACGTTAAGTATTGTTTTGTTGGAGGACTCTGCCTGTCTATTGCCTGCGGGATGATATGGCATGGAGAGTATTCGCTTGATATGCCATTTCTCGAAGAATTCGGCGATCTTTTTTCCGGTGAATTGGGGTCCATTGTCACAACTGATTTCTTTGGGGATGCCGAAGGGGCGTATGATGTTCCTCCATATGAATATGATAACTTCCTGCTCGCGTATTTGGGCGAATGCACCTACTTCTACCCACTTGAAAAAATAGTCAGTTAAAACCAAAAGAAATCGTATATTACCTCGTCCTGCTGGAAGGGACCGACGATGTCCATCCTCCATTTGATGAATGGCCAAGGCGATGTGACGGAGTGGAGGTGCTCGCCCACCTGGTGGATCATTGGAGCATATTTTTCATGGTGGGCCAGTAATAGCCTGCCCGTATGAGGCATCTAATCAAGGGCTCGATTACCGGTATGTGCTCCACGGTGGCCTTCGTGTACTTCTTCGAGGACGCACCTAGTTTGGTTTGGTCCTAGGCACTTCGCCAAGGGACCGCCAAATGTTCTTTTGTACAGCTCATGGTTGATGATGCTGTATCGGGACGCCTGCATTAGAAGCTTCTTGGCTTCTTTTTTGTCGGGTGGGAGCACTCTATCCAGCAAATATGACGTAATACGGTTGTGCCAGTCCCAAGTCAGGTTTATAGTGTGTACCTCAATTTGGTCTATCGACGAACGGGGGAGGGTGACCACGTTTTCTTTTCCACTTAAGTTCTTGGTGGCCACTGCTAATTTGGCAAGGCTGTGTGCTTCGATGTTTTGTGCTCGGGGTATCTGGTTGAGTTGGCACTCATCGAACTCGGGCAGTAGCTTATAATTTCTGCCTGATATTTTTGTAGCCTTTGTTCTTTGATTTGGAAAGTCCCTGTGACTTGGTTGACGACGAGTTGCAAGTCACATCGGAGGATGACTCGCCGTGCTCCATATTTGAGAGCTAGCTTCAGTCCTGCAATTACGGCCTCATACTCGGCCTCATTGTTAGTCATGTCGGGACACCGTATGGATTGGCGGATGACTTTGCCTGTTGGAACCTCGAGCACGAGTCCCATTCCAGTTCCTACCGCATTGGAGGCACCATCGGTGTATAGGACCCATAGGTCGGGTAACTTAGGGGAGGTACGGGTGGCTTCCTGCTCGACCTTAGGCAGTATTTTGGCGCTGAAGTCGACGACGAAATCGGCGAGTACTTGCGACTTTATCGCTGTTCGCGGCTGATATGTTATATCATGCTCGCTTAATTCGATGCCCCACTTGGACAATCTACCCGATAACTCGGGTTTGTGTAGGATGCTTCTTAGGGGAAGGTCGTGACCACCGAGATGGGGTGGTATTGAAAATAGGGTCTCAGCTTTCGTGAAGCTACGACTAATGCTAGGGCCAGTTTTTCGAGGTGGAAATACCTCGTTTCGGCATCGGCCAAGATTTTGCTAATGTAATAGATTGGAGATTGCGTAACTTTGTTTCACGGACCAAGACTGCGCTTACTGCAACGTCGGATACGGCAAGGTAAATTAAGAGGCGTTCACCTAGTTCTACCTTGGCGAGTAATGGGGGCGAGGACAAGAATGCCTTTAGCTCTCTTAGGGCCATTCGGGATTTCACTGGAGTCCGTTGTCCTTTTTGAGCGCGTTGAAAGATTTGTGGCATCTATCAGAGAATCGTGAGATGAACCTCGATAAGGCCTCTATACGTCCGTCAACTTCTGCACTTGTTTCTTGCTGGTCAAAATTTCAGGTATTCCCTCTATAGCCTTGATCTGGATTGACCTCGATGCCTCTCTACGACACCAAAAAACTGAGGAACTTCCTCGAGGTCACGCTGAAAGCACACCTTTTGGGGTTCAGATTCATGCCGTATCGTCTAAGTATGTCGAAAGCTTCCCTTAGGTGGTTGATGTGGTCCTCTTTTCTCTTTTATTTGACTAACATGTCATCTATATAGACTTCCATCGTTTTGCCGAGTTGCTCTTTGAATATCTTGGTGACCAGCCTCTGATAGGTCGCCTGCATTTTTTAACTCGAACGACATGACTCTGTAGCAGTACGTCCCTTGATGGGTTATAAAGGTGGTTTTATCTTGGTCCTCCTCCTCCATGAGGATTTGGTTGTAGCCTAAGTAGGCGTCCAAGAAGCTTAATAGCTCGTGTCCTGTTGTTGCATCGATGAGCTGATCGATGTGAGGTAACGGGAAGGAGTCTTTCGGGCAGGCTTTGTTTAGGTCTGTGAAGTCTACGCACATCCACCATTTCCCATTTTTCTTTTTCACTATGACCACGTTAGCGACCCATTGGGGGTACTTTGACTCTCGAATGGAACTGTTGGCGAGCAATTTTTCTACCTCTTCGTGGACGGCCTCGTTGATTGTAGGATTGAACTTTCTTCTGATTTGTCATACCGGCCGGTAGAGTCGATCGACATTCAGCTTGTGTTTTGCAATGTCTTTCGGGATACCTAGCATATCTGCATGGGAGAAAGCAAACAGATCGGCGTTGTCAGCTAAAAATTTATGGAACTTACCTGGTTCTGTGAGTTTGTGGCCGATATAGGTTTTTTTGTTATGATCGCTTTCGTCCAGCTGGACGGGATTGAGGTCTTCCACTATTGACCCTGTGGCTTCCACGACGTCGGGTTCTCTAACGACGTCTATTTGTTCGTCGGACTCGGGCCCCGACTTCGGTAATTACTTTTCTCCTAAGCCCCCCTCTCTTAACTATTGGGTGTATGTGCAATCTTGGGCGATGCGGTAGCATTCTTGAGTTGTGCGCTGTTTACCGCGGATGCTGAATGTTCCCCATGGGGTAGGGAACTTGATGACCTGGTATAAACTGGACGGGATGGCCTTTATGGCGTGTATCCAGGGTCGCTCTATAATGGCGTTGTAGGCGGTATCTTGGATCATGACATGGAATGTTGTTTCTAGGGTGACGCCCCGGCCAGGACGGACAATGTTATCTCTCCGGAGATTCGTTCAACTACATTGTTAAAACCTGTTAGTGTTATGCAGCGTGGTACTATCTTATCCTCGAGTCTTATTTGTTTGAGAACTCTGGGGTGGATAATACACGCGCCGCTCCCGTCGTCTACCATGATTCTTTTTACATCGATATCTGAAATTCGTAAAGTAATGACAAGAGCGTCGAAATGAGGAAAGGTCAAGCCGTGGGTATCTGACTTATCGAAGATGATACTTCTTCGAGGTTATCATACCGTTCGTGGGTGATCGACCGTTTCAATATGTGTGGTGGTGAACTTCACATGGTTAATTGTTGCTTAGTCGCCTTCGCCGATGATCATTTGGATGGTGCGAGCGGGGGAGGGTGGCTTTGGGGGGCCTTGATGTGGTTCTCGCCCATGGACGAAATTGGCTCTCCCTAAGGTCGCTCATCAGCTCATTTAAATGTCCTTGGTGGAGCATGTTCACTACTTCTTGTCGTAGGGCTATGCAATCCTCGGTCTTGTGGCCCCGTTCCCGATGGAACTCGCAGAGGGCATTCGACTTTCTGGAATTTTGGACCGACTTCATCTTTTGTGGACATTTCACCTTGGGACCGAGCTTCTCCAGGGCGTAAACTATTTCTGAAGGAGACACACAAAAATTGTGAGTAGATAATAGTGGAGGCATACCTCTTTCGTTTCGGTAAGTTTTTGCTTGTGGCCGGGACGCCCCTTCGGCTTGGCGGGGAGATATTGGGATGGTCGCTCTGTTGTACGGTTAGTGCCTTTCCCGATTGAGGCGTGGGCCTGCGTGATCTCTTCGGCTGTTATTCCGACGATGTTTCCTTGATTCCATTTGGACTGTTGTTAGCCGTTGGGTCGGACCATTGAGGTCGTCTTCATCAGCCCTCACCACGGTGCAATAAGCATTGTGAATTTCTTCCCAAGTGGTTGGGGAGGGGGGGTATTTCATGAGTCTTCTTAATAGTTTTCTGGTCGCCCTTGACTCGTTCCTGTTTAACCCGCTTTAAAAGGCCGCTACCGCCATACCTTCCGATACATATGGCAGGCTCATTCTTACTCTGTTGAACCGGGTGAAGAGGTCCCTGAGTCTTTCGTCAGGCGATTACCTGACGGCCAATATGTCATTCACTCTGGCTTCTGCTTTTTTGGCACCGGAATGGGCGGTGACGAACTTGTCGGCCATTTCTTCGAACGTCATTATGGGACGTGCTGGTAATTATGAGTACCATGTTAAGGCTCCCCCTGCTAGTGTTTCGCCGAACTTCTTCAGCAGCACCGACGGTACCTGCTCTTTCGAGAGGTCGTTGCCTTTTACCGCCGCGACGTAATAATGATATGGTCTTCAGGGTCCGTCGTGCCGTCGTATATTTTCAAATATGGTGGCATTTTGAAAGTTTTGGGTATGGCATGTGGGGCTGCCTCCTCACTGTATGGCTGCTCCACGAACCGACCGACATCCCATTTTGGCAGGAGTTTCGGGGTGCCTGGTATCTTATCAACTCTTTCTTGGTGCTCCCTCATTGGCCGCAAAGCGCTTTATTCTCATTCTCCATTTCTTCCATTTTCTCCAGAATAGTAACGAGGGCGTCGTTACCTGCAACAACAACGGTGTGAGGGTTACCTATTGGGGGAGGGGCGTGTTGCTCGTTGATGGTTATTGGGGTGTCAACTCATGCGGTGTTCCTACTCGCCCCTTGAGCGGGTTTGTTGAGTATACTACTTAGGGTATTTGTCAGCCACGCCTCCAATAACTTTTTCACTGTGGGCGGCGCTTCTTCCGTCGTGTACGTGGAGGCTCCCTTCTCATGTGAAACGGTTACACTCCCATGAGGAGGGGGTGAATCATTTTGCCCGGGTGAGGCGCTCGGCGTCACATTCTCCTCGTCTTTCCTGTCCACCTCGTTGATGGTACCTAGGAGATTGGTAGTGACACCCATCACTGCTTTCAGTCTTTCCTGTTTCCTACCATTGTTAGCTTGTGAAAACAAGAAAAAGGGAGCTTTTGTTGTTGTGTTTTTTTTTACATCTAGAAGAGACTAAACTTTTTAACTAGGAACTCCCCACAGATGGCGCCAAATTGTTTGACCAAAAAGTTTTAAGCTCTTTTAGTTAAACCAATTTAATAAATAGATAAGGGGTGAATCCAAGTTAAAAGTAATAAATTCCAGATCCGAAATTAAACAACTTAGACGGTATGTGGCCGTGTTCAAGTCAACAAATGCTGAGTTAATGCTCAATGATTATTAATAAATATGAGGATGAAAACATGCAATAAATGTGATAAATGGCATTAAATGTAATAAGAAGGAATTTGTCACCCAAATGTTGGATGAGATGGATGATTCCTTCCTCTGACTACAACGTGTGACAGCAGACAACGGAAGTGGACTATGCGTTCTTGGATCTTGTGAGCTAAAGTGGAATATTATGTGATGGAACCAAACAAGAGAGACAAAACAAACTTTTTGTATATTCCTGATAGTCAACTTTTAACAAGATGTTCCTTCATGAAAGTTCTGAATCCCCTTTTGTTTCCTCTCTCTTCCTATTTATAAGGGATATCCCTAGAAAACCCTAAAAAAGTACAATGTGGGAGAATATTCAGCAGAATATTCCTATTCATAATCCCAGGAATATTCTAACAACTGTAATTGTTTGCTCTCTACTCGACCTCGGCACTGGTCTCTCCCTTTGAGCGACTCCTCGCCGTTGAACCGTGCTTGGTTTCTACCTCGGCCTCAGCTCGTCCGTCTGTATTCGCTAAACTATACCTAATTTTGACCCATACAATTTTATGATGTCATGGACTAACAATATGGAGACATTGGGTTTCCCTGCCTTAACCCCTTCTTTGCTTCGAATCTGTCAGTTAATCTACCATTCAATATTAATGTATAACTAACAATAGTTACACATTCCATGATCAATGTTACCTTGTATGGGATCCCAAACTCAAGTAGTATTGATCTCAGGAAGCTCCATTCTACTGAGTCATATGCTTTTCTGATATCTACCTTGATCATGCATCTAGGAGAGACTGCTTTTTGAGTGTAACCCTTAATCAGCTCGTGTATAACATTGTCAAGTATGTTTCTACCTTCTATGAAGGCAGATTGTGAAGGCCCTACCAGTAGATCAATAATTAGTTTAAGTCTAGCAGGAGACAGTAGTAGAGATACAAGTGACTAATAGAGGCAAACAGGCAGTGGTTACTCAAGGATCAGCTGGTATAAAGAGTCATTGGGATATTAATTATGAAGAACTAGCTAGAAGAAATTCATTTGCACCCCTGACAATACTGGAAATGCCATCAAATGAAAGTCATCAGGGACCATCTTCTAGTAATGATAAAGCTCAAAGGGCAGCTGAGAGTACCAATCCTATTAATCATAATCCTCCATGATTGGCCTGGAATATAAGAGGACTGATAAGTCCTATAAGCAACGAGAATTCAAAAAGTTCTTGTTGATGATTAAGGTAGATATGATAGCTTGCCTAGAGACTAGAGTCAAACAACAAAGAGCATAAGCAATACAGAGGAAGATGGGTGCTAATTGGAAGTTCAAGGATAACTATGCTTATGCACCAAATGGCAGAATTAGGATAGGTTGGAAAGTAGCAAATGTTCAAGTCACAGTAATGGATGCCTCAGATCAGATAATACACTGCCTAGTCAAGGATAAGAATTCATCCTTTACCAGCTACATAACCTTTATATATGAACTACATAGTGTTCAGCACAGAATCCCACTTTGGAGAAGCTTGAGGAATATTCAAAGTAATGGACCTTGGCTTATAATAGGTGATTTTAATAGTGTGCTACATGTGGATGACAGAATGAATGGAGTCCCAGTTCATCAAAACAGAGATAACTGACTTTCAAAACTGTATTGATGATATTGGGGTGGGCCAAATCACAAAAAGAGGCTGCAAATTCTCATAGAGCAATAAGAGGGATGCTGATATTAGAATTTATAGTCATATAGATTGGGCTTTTCGGAATGCTGATTGGTTCCAATAGTATAATGGTGTGGAGGCTATTTACATGTTAGCAGGTTGCTCAGATCACTCACCTATAATGATTAATACTAATGTTGTTAAGTTGAAAGTGAAAAAGCCTTTTAGATTACTATCTACAGTGATGCAATTACAAGAGTATAAAGAGGTAGTACAGACTACTTGGAGCCAACGGATTCAAGGTCACTCAATGTATTCAATATGGAGGAAGTTGAAGCTAGTAGATTTACATACTTGGGGCCTTCAACAGGAACACTCCTTAGTTGATCAAAAACTAGAGCAATTGAGAGACAATTTTAAGGAGGTACAGGGAAAGCTTAGTGAAGACTATTTCAACAAGTTACTGATTGAAAAGGAAAGGAAGACCTTGGCACTTATAGAGAAATGGGAAGCAATTTAGGAACAAATAATGAGACAGAAGTCAAGGGTCACATGGATCAAACTAGGAGACTGCAACACTAAGTACTTTCATGCTTATATGAGAGCCAGACAAGCAAGAAACAAGGTTAATTGCATCGATAATGAAAAGCAGATCAAGGTCTCTGAGCCTAAACAGTTACAGAAGGAGTTTACTCAGTTCTTTCAACAATTACTGGGTACAGCAGCAGATGAACTCAGCAGCAGCAACTTTTACAGCCTGTAACACCAGAGGAAATAAGTCAAATTGTGCAAAGTCTTCCTAGTGACAAGGCACCTGGTATTGATGGATATCCTGCTGAATTCTTTAGGAAATTTTGACCAATTATTGGAGGGGAGGTCACAGAAGCAGTAAAAAAATTCTTTGAAACTGGTAGACTACTGAAAGAAATTAACTGCACAACAGTCACTTTGATCCCCTAAGTTCAGAATCCTACTTATGTGAAGGAGTTTAGGCCTATTGCTTGCTGTTCTACACTGTACAAGATCATTGCTAAGGTACTTATAGCTAGACTTAAGCTTATTGTTGATCTACTAGTAGGGCCTTCATAATCTGCCTTCATAGAAGGTAGACACATACTTGACAATGTTATAATGGCACATGAGCTGATTAAGGGTTACACTCAAAAAACAGTCTCTCCTAGATGCATGATCAAGGTAGATATGAGAAAAGCATATGACTCAGTAGAATGGAGCTTCTTGAGATCAATACTGCTTGAGTTTGGGATCCCATACAAGATGGTAACATTGATCATGGAATGTGTAACTACTGTTAGTTATACATTACTATGACAGATTCACAGCAAAGAAGGGGTTAACGCAGGGAGACCCAATGTCTCCATACTTGTTTGTACGGGCAATGGAATACCTGAACAGATCATTAAAGACACTCATTCAGAATTCTGACTTTAATTTCCACCCAAAATGTGCAAGGTTACAAGTTCTACGCATCTGCTTTGCTGATGATCCACTGATGTGCTGTAGAGCAGAGGAAGTATCCATGAAGCTAATGATGGGAGCTTTTGAACACTTCTCTGTTGTTTGGGCTGAAAGCAAATTTGGAAAAGAGTTCATTATACATAGCAGGAGTGCCTATGGACTTCAAAGATAAAATGCTAACTGAGTTACACTTAACATTGGGAACTCTGCCATTCAAATACCTTGGAGTTCCTCTGTCCACAAGGAATCTCACTATCCATCAATGCATGCCACTAGTTGAGAAGATTGTTGATAGGATCAGAAGCTGGACTTTAAAATTCCTTTCCTATGCTGGAAGATTACAGTTCATTAAGAGTGTCCTATTTGAAATGCAGACCTGTTGGGCATAGGTATTCCTCATTCCAAAAAAAGTCATTAAGCTTGTTAATAACATCTGTAGGAGCCACTTATGGACTGGAGTACATGACAATGCTCATAGAGCTCCTGTTGCTTGGGAAACACTATGTAAACCAAGAGCTGCTGGGGGTCTAAATATTATCAATTATGAGATATGGAATAAGGCTGCTTTGACTAAACTCCTATGGGCTATAATGGCAAAGAAAGATAAGCTATGGATTAGGTGGATCCACAGTCATTACATAAAACAGAAGGATGTTACTACCATGGATGCTCCAAAGCAGGTCAGCTGGTTAGTAAGGAAAATTTTCACTGCTAGAGAATGGTGGGCAACTGACTTAACAGTCATAGAATCCTTTGCAACTGATGAAAAATTCAGTATTAAGAAGGCCTATTTACATGTTATTCCAAGGTATCCTAAAGCCCAATGAAAATCACTAGTCATGTTGACTGGAATTATGCCAAAACATCAATTCTATTATGGATGGCAGTATAAAGAAGGCTAGCTACTATCGACAGATTGGCAAAATGGGAAATTCAGGTGCCACAGTCATGTGTGTTATGTGAAAGAGATATAGAAGAAACACATGATCACCTGTTTTTTGACTGCTCCTACTCACAAAGATTATGGGAAGGAATGCTAAGTTGGCTAAGGTATCAAAGAAGTGTCACAAACTGGGAAGTTGAAGTAAAGTGGTTATCTGCCAATGCTAACAATAGAAACCCAAGGAAAATAATTCTAGGAGTTGTGTTTGCAGCAGTGGTGTATCATATCTGGATGGAACGAAATGATAGAAGATTTCAGAACCAGAAAAGAGAGGCCAAGGACAGAGCTAAAGACATTACAAGCCAAGTGCACATAACAGGACAACAGAAATGCAAATGAAAACCTGTATTGGTTACACTGAATAGTTATCCTAACTTGTAATTCATAGCAAATAAGATAGAGGAAAGATCCACGCTTGTTATAAGTGGTCTTTGATAGGCAACCTCAGGGTTGTATAGTTTCTTGTTTTATTGGTTTAGTCTTGAGACCTGCTACTGGAGTCAAAAAGTGCAGGTAATGTAAATTGAAAATCTGGTTGAAATAAATTTTTTTACTTTCGACCAAAAAAAATAGAATTTTTTAATAATATAGAAAGGCAAGATGAGAGGAAAAAATAAGGTAACGACGCGACCACACAAAATCGGTCGTTACATAAATTGGCACTTTTCATCGTTACATAACGACGAATTTAACGATACAATACAATAAAATTTAAGTAACAATCAAAATAAACATTGTATTTAAAGTAATAAAACAATAGGTAACAACCATGCAAACAAGCTGCAAGTAAGAATTAGAAAACCTATCTCCATTAAACCTATTTAAACAATAATCCAAAAAGTAGCAAATACAAAATCCTAAATACATTTAAATTTTCGACTCCAACTTTGAATAGTCTTCAACACAAATGACACCCCCATTCATTTTAGGAAAAATAACCCCCCCCCCAACCCCCCCCCCACCCCCCCGGGAGATTAGGAGTAGAAGCAAATTTTGTGTCATAAACATTCTAACATCTTACAGCCAAAAATTATAAACATCTGTGTTCAAACATAGGAACATTGAAACACCTGACTTCTTTCCCTTAACAAAAGAGAATGGGCACACTGAATCTTTGCAAAACCGTCTGGATTGACATACTTCATTATTTTACATCAGTATTGTGTGAACATCATACACCATTAAATACACATCAAAAGAAAAGAAGAAAAACCACCACGTTCGGAGCTAAATACAGATGTCAAAAGAAGTCGTAACAGATATATTATCACACAAATCTGTTAAATGGTTTCCTTCGAACTACAGAGGGCGTCGAAGCAGTAGAACCCACACTCATATGATCTCCTGTAGAGTCGTGATCCCTTAGAGAAGTAGCATCTTTGCCAGACCTTGGAGTCAAAGGGAACGATAACCTCCTTCTTGAGCTGTTTGATGGGGTATTACCTGTGTTTCTCTCCTCAGGAATGCTTTTTCCTCTGAATTTAGCTCTGGCTGAGATGGTTGGTGACATGTAACTTGGACCTGAAAAAGGAGGACAGCTCGTGAGGCTGTCATCATCCTTGAAGGAGTGACTGAAAGGGGAATTAGCAGCACTAGCTCGGCGTCTTGAGTAATTTGATACGCTCGTACTGCTCATCGGTGATGATGTTCTTCTGGGAGTATGCATTAGTTTTCCCCTTAGTGGAACTGCGGACTTAGTTGACCTTGGTGTAACTGATTCATGACTGTCATTATCCAAATGGAGGTGTCTGAAGTTATGACTTAGACGCCACGGGGTTGGCTTGTGCTCCGAAATTGCCCTTGGTGGAGTTACATGGACGTCTTTCAAAGCAGATTGGCTCTCAGAATCATTTCCTGAAGGTAGCTGGTGATCCAACCAGTTCCACCACCAAGGAATTCCACTAGCTCGGATGTCCACAGCTGATTTAGGGTTGCTTTTCCCCAACTGATAAAAAAAGGAATGCAGACACGGTAAGCCATCATAGAGTACTATGTGTATTGAGTTTGTCAACATGTCTTACCCAAGAATAACACACAATGATCAAGTACTCTGAACCAATGTGATAATAAATGTCCTACCTTGATCGTATTGCCAGAACCCAGACTAATAGGAAGTTGAAACAAGATAATTGAAAGTTCTGATGTTTTGTGGCAATTTGCACAAGTGCATTTTGTTTTGGAAGTCTTTGAAGTGCAAAGGCGCTGACTTAAGGTTAGCCAAAAACAACAAGAGCAACAAACAGGGAGAAATTTTTGTGATGACTTATTACCAGAATTCGTATTATGTAAAAGACTTGGTAAGAAGAGAACTGTTAAGAGAAAATATCTAAATAACTTGGCGAAACGGATGGCGAGAAATTGTTATGATGCACTTAGTGCTGCGACTTGTATAATAGAAAGAAGTGGTAAGCAAGAGAAGCGCTAAGAGAAAATATCCAAATAACTTGGCGTTTCCACAGGCTGCACGAAATAGAATGATGAATTTCTGGCATGATAAAAGCAAATTTACACCAATGGTTACCTCTTTCCCCCCACAGATTCTTTAATTGCTAAAGGACATAAGCTTGTACCTGGTGAGAATATGCATAGGTCATTGCTCTCTCCCTCTTGATTACAGCCTCCACTTTTTCTCGACGCCTTGCTTCTACCTCTTCTTTAGTTAGCACACTATTATCCCAATCATCATGGTTACCTGCCCCAGTCTAAACCAAAATTCTTTTTAACATCAGAGGTAATTCAAAATATGTTTGAAAAAGAAAAGAACAATTCGAGAACTCTCATATACTTATACCACAGTATATGTGCAAAACAAAATCCTAGAATCTAAATTGGCATTGTTGAAGAAGCTGCATACCATCTTTGACCATTGGAAGAATCCATCAATTCTTTGACAAGATAATCAAGGAGTAAAAGCACCAATAATGAGGAAAAACACACAATTTAATTGAATAAAATTAAATCAACTAAAGAATGTAGGCAAACAGTAACTCCAAGATATGGCATCAGCCTAAATCACCACCACTAAATAGGTGAACACCTCAAGATATGTAGCAGTTTAGACTTACCACCTGAGTCCATTTGCTTAGGGTGCTCTCAGCTTCTTTATCATTCGTGTAAGCTTGACTTTGGAGTGTCTGGAATATCTGAGTTCTCCTTGACTGAATTTGCATTTGAACCCTAACTAGAAGCTGCATTTGCTTCATGGCATTTGCTGTCTGCCGCTTTGCATTTCTGTTTCTGACCACTCCTTGAAGTCTTGCTAAACCCCTCAAAGACCTGAAACTCCTCCTTCCCTGTGAAGCAGAGGACATTCACATAGGACATATAACAATTATTATTAGCAATTGATATACTCTCTTTGGAACCAAATATATTCTTGTCCCGCCAATATGAACTGCTCAGGGAAAGGGAGAAAATGAGAAAGGAGTCTAATGTTTTTCTTTTTAATCTTTTTATAAGCAGTGAACTTCTATTCACCCCCTACTTGAATCAAGAGGAGTAACAATCATAACACACAATTCTATATTGTTTTCCTTGACATAAAAAGCTTCTCCAACACGCTGAAAATAACTAAATTACTCGAATATCCAAGAAGCTTTTGACAGACGAATGCAGACTCTGAATTTTCCATGCTTCACGAGCATAATTCTTTAGCAGTAAAGCCATTAGGACCAGAAATGGGGGAACTCACTAGTTTCTTGAAAACGATTTAAGAAGATTTCAATCTCTAGTTTTATACCCTATTTCAGATAATCTGCAAGTTACTTTATTTTTATGAAAATTTCATAAAGAAAGGAGTTCCTGGCCAAGGAAAGTGGTCTTTCTATGATCAGTTAAATTTTGTCCGTTTCACAGACAATCTACTAAAAGAAATAGTGAAAGGTATAAGATCTCCAGAAGCTCAGAATATAAGAATGAATCGTGAAGCATAAATGCTCAAGTCAAACTATCATAAAGTAAATACTCAATGACAAAGATCAAAGGATTTCTGCAGATCAAGTGGAACTACAGTAATAAGACCAATCGTGGTAGAAACTAACTTCGTAGGTAGAAGTGCGCCTGAAACCATGAAACTCATACACGCTTTAATCAGAGGGCTAGAACTTTGTCTACCTGTTACCAGGTTCTGTAACATACAGTAAGGAATTTCTCCATAGAAAAAGCACCCAAATCTTAGACTAAGAGAGCCACAAGTATTTAACAGAGCACAAAGCTTATCACATATAATTTTACTCTTTCATTTTGATGCTTGTCTTTGTCAAAGTTAAATAGTTGCAGCCTCTGTTTTAAAAGGCAGAATTGGGACTCGCCCGGAGCTCGCCTTGGGGCGGAGCACTCGTAAAACGCCTCTGGGCTTATGTATGGGGCTTAGTTCCGTGAGACTTACGCCTCGGGGCGGAGCACTCGTAAAACGCCCCTGGGCTTATGTATGGGGCTTAGTTCCGTGAGACTTACGCCTCGGCCATTGGGGCTTACGCCCCGGTCACGCTCAACGCCCAGCGTACTGGGCTCGCCTAATAGAACTTTATGCAATTGTATGTAACTAACCTTGTAAATCCTCAAATTTCTTAATAAATCGTTCACTATTCAAAATTACTTTTTTCCTAA
Organism: Nicotiana attenuata; assembly: GCF_001879085.1. Classification (NCBI taxonomy): domain Eukaryota; kingdom Viridiplantae; phylum Streptophyta; class Magnoliopsida; order Solanales; family Solanaceae; genus Nicotiana; species Nicotiana attenuata. The sequence goes on along the minus strand of NW_017671298.1, from coordinate 51,128 downwards.
TTATAAATCATTAAGTGAGAGTATTTTATGTCATAATTAAAGTAAAAATTATTGCACGTTATCCACTAAGACTGTTATGATATTTAATTTTAAATAAATCTTACATTTTAAATGTATTTATTTATTAACTTTTGTTATGTCTTTACTATATAATAGTCCATAATTTTTTTTATAATTATTTTTCTAAATATTATTTTTCTCATTATGAGATACAATACTTATTAATTTAATAGCTCGGTACTAACTAGTAACTATTNTATTTACAAATAATTACTTATCATGGTATTGTATGGTGAATTATGTGTCACTTTATGAACTTGTTGAAATTTAAAAATGAACGATGCTTGAGAATCATATTTAAATTGTCAATTATATTTTTATATAAATTCTCTCAAAGCATATCAAATAAAAGGAGTATTTTAAGAAAAATATCAAATTATAATATCGAAATTCTTTCAAGATTCATTACTTTCTTAAGAGATAAATATAAGATTTCGTATCAAATACATTACTTTTGATGTTTGAGCTGTAACAATGTTGCAGCTAATTTGCATATTATATGTCATACTTTTGTATTATTGATAGTTGAATTATAATTTATAAATATTGTGAATAGATTATTTGTTACTCCCTCTGTTCCAATTTATGTGAACATATTTCCTTTTTGGTCCGTTCCAAAAAGAATGAACCCTTTCTAAATTTGGGAACAATTTAGCTTAAATTTACAATTCTACCCTTAATGAGAAGCTTTTATAACCACACAAATACTCTGGGCCCCTTTTTGACTTGTTTAGGACCACAAATTTCAAAAGTTTTCATTTTTTCTTAAACTCCGTGCCCAGTCAAACAGGTTCACATAAATTGGAACGGAGGGAGTATGATTTTGTGATTTTAATGTAATTTTTATAATTATTTTTTATTTTATACCATCTTAAAGTTCTTGAAATTAGTAAAATTTAAAGATCCGTGGGACTTACGCCCCATGTCCCAGGGCTTACGCCTCGCCTCACGCCCCCGCCTTTTAAAACATTGCAGCAGACATGGAAACGAATCAAACGATTACTTGGCAGGCTAACTAAAGTTATATCATGAGTTTGCAATAACTTGACTTGTAACTTATCACTCAAGATCTAGCTAGCTCACAAAAATCAAGCTATATTGTTAAATGCTATTTTCAGCCAAACATTGCATGAGGGAGTTATCTTGAACCTTACCATGTGCCGTCTGTAGGCTCCCTGTATCTTGGTTGCTGCAAGATGGAGCGTCAAAGTTGGTTCTAGTCTGTTAGCATAGCTAATCTCTTTGTGGTTCCTACTCACTTCAGGATAAGTAGCTCTAGGGGAAGAGACTCTCGGAGAAGCTGCCTTAGGAGAGGTTGCCGTTGGAGAAGCTGCCCTAGGAGAGATAGCCTTTGGAGAAGCTGCCCTATGAGAGGTAGCCTTTGGAGAAGCTGCCCTAGGAGAGGTAGCCCTTGGAGAAGCTGCCCTAGGAGAGATGACACTTGAAGAAGCTGCTCTTGGAGAGGCGATCCTTGGAGAAGTAGCACTAGGAGATGCAGCCCTATAAGAACTTTGAGGAGATGCAGCTCTAGGTGAACTGATTCTCGGGGAAGTTGGTCTCACAGGGAATGCAGATGGAATGCCAGATTGTTCAGAAGCAGGAGGCCTAACAAGTAGTTTCTGATCATCAACTTCCCCCAGTATTTTCTCAATACTGCTTGGTTCTCTGAAGAGGAATGATTTGAACTCTCCATGCCTCAGTATTCTACGGGCCTTCTTCTTTTCCTTAGCATTTTTGTTCGCTGATCCCTGTAACAATCATCCAATTTAGGTAAGAATTGTATTACAATGTTTGAACCACAGATATCCTGCAAGTTCTTCCCCTAGTCCTGATATGATCTATTCAGTAATATTGAAGGCAATCATGAACCATTTTATAAAACAGGATCTCAACTAGTTTTAGAAGTTAGGCGAAAAAAAGGGCAACTGAATCAATTGTTGAACTCAGTTTGTTTCTCTATGAGCTAGCATCTTCTGGTAGATAAATAAATGATATGAGAATATCAAGTTCAAAGGAATCGGATTTTTATAAACTTACATAGGTAAGCTTCTTCCTGGAGTTGCATGCAAAAATCCTTTTGAGGGCATAAAACCAACTGCCTTTTTTACCCATGTTTCTAGCATATTACTGTGTCAACCTGAAGAAAAGGAAAATAAACTTAATTGAACACATCCATCGCCAAAGCAACATCTGATAATACTAAAAGTGCACACATGAATTTGCATAATTTCTTATTATACTGAACAGAAATATTCTAGAACGAAAGCCAGATGGAGGAATTTCAATGCATGTCGAGGACAAGGCAATGACACCTAACAGAATACTCGAAAATTTTGCAAATCTTCAATTTACCTAGCTGTCTGTGCCTTCATAAGCATTTTAAGTAAATTGCTATCAGTTAGAGAAGATATTCCATAAGTTTAAATTCTACTTTACACTTTCAGCTGCTGTAAGGTGATCAAGAAAGTGGAAAATTACTCACCACATAAAAGTGGAAATCTGTCCTCTCTATCTTCATTTTTCCACAAAAAAATGGGAGTGGGGGTGGCGGGTGCAAACAGGAAAGTGATTTTTTATGGTCTCTTTAATTTCTCTTGTTGATTTTCCATTCCTTGAGTTGACTTTCAAATTCAACCGTCAAGAACTAGAAGGAATCAAACTAAAGGGTAAATTTTTCACTAGCAACGAAACATAACAAGCAGAAAATCAGGTTATCTATCATCCAAATGATATCATAATACTCTTTCTTTTTCTTTGTTTTAATTCCTTTAGCTGCTTTGCAACCTTCCAAGATAATGAGAATTATTCACCCTTGATGTCCATTTTCCTGCTTGATTTCGAGATTTAACAAGATGGTGATAGGAAAAGCAAAAGGCGCACAACTGCACAAGGAAGACGACAGAGAAAGAGAGATACTTTATCACTAATATTACAGGGTTTAAGGATGAAGTATGTTACTTTGACAGTTACGAAGAATGTAACAGACAAAGAATATTTTAGAAATTATACAAGAACCCCAAAAAATATTTAAAAACAAACAACCATTCAAAAAAAAAAAAAAAAAGATCTACAGACCCACAATTTTCACTACCAAGTCTCACACCATACAGAAAACACGCATACACACAGTGAGTTGAGAAAACAAGGGGAAGGGTTTTTTCAAGAAGAAATATCCTTAACCAGAAAGGGAGAAGAAAGATTTGAAATTCCCATAAAGAGTATTTTGAAAAAAGGTGACATTTTTATCCCAAAAATTAGCATGAGGAGTATGCAGAATTAATCCTAAGAAATCGACCCAGAAAAGTAAATTAATTTTAAAAGAAAGAACTCATGTACGTATACCATACCTCAGATGATGTTTTAGGTCTTCCATAAAAACCTTTCAGAAAGCTGAACAAAAGGCAACTGCAAGAAGAAAAGATGAGCTACCTCCACCTTCAGCTACCCTTTTTGTCCCCCCTCTCTCTCTCTCTCTCTAGAATCTCTCTCTCTCTAGAATCTCAGCTCCACCTTGTGTTCTATATACAAAATAAGATGGTGCTCCTTTTAAATTAGCCAACTACTTCAGAATCTGGTTCTTTGTTGCTTGCTGGATTTCCCCTATCTTTTTGTCGTTTTTTGACTTCTTTTTTTCCTCTACTCCTCCTACCTGGTGAATACTAGTAACGGATACATACCAAATTAATTAGGCTGACCCGAACAGCTTAATTATTAAGAAAAACATTAATAAATAGTAAAAGTTCTTTTTTTGGCAGGGGTTGGAGGTAGGGGAGGTTGGCCACTTTGTCACTCAATAATTGAACAGCCTCAGCTATTAGGTTTGATTCTTTATCTGTATTTCGGTTTGGATTATCTTTCGTCTTGACAACATTGGAGTGACAATGACAGCGATATCTTGGCCTATATTTACAATTAAAAGGAAACAAATATAGTACAAATGTGATACAAAGTTTAGTTTTCACAACCACAATAAAAAGAAACACTAGCATGAGTTATTTTTTAATTTACTGTCATAAATCCTGCAAATGGTTTCATCCACTTGCAACGATGGATATCTTCCATAACAGTTTTAGATTGGCTATGTATCCAAAATAGATTTTAGATTGGTTATGTATCCAAAACAGGTTTTAGATTGGTTATGTATCCATAACAGGTTTTGGATTGGTTTTGTAACAACGAAATATTTCTATAAATAGGTTCACTGATGAACCTATTCGATACTCAAAAAAAAAAGAAATAAATCATCTGTTCTAATGTTATCATTCTCTTCTATTATTAGTCCTAGTTAATTGCTATATTGCTTTTATTTCATAACACGTTATCAGCACGAGGCTCTAATCCTTTCCATTACAATTTTAAGGTTTATTTTCATATATCCTCCAGGTATGTCTTAATACATGTTACATATTTTATATTAATTCAAGTTCTTATAGTAGTTTTTATGTCGTCACAGAAAAGAAATTAATAGACATAAAATAATTATATAGTAATTCATTATTCACATGTATATCAGAAAGCATTTGGTTAGAGATATTGTAAAAATTTGCCATGATTTTTCATTGGTAGAAATACTCGTTAACTCCTCTTAACTGAAGATGACCTTAGTAATTTTATTTAACAAATTTCTTTTAAATTTATATTCAGATATAATACTTTTTTTTTTAAAAGGATATATTTATGTGTAATTGAAATGACTTGATCAAGTGTTTTGGTTCATTCGATAAGTACTGGACATGCATATGTTTCTCACTTGTCATGGAAATTTAACTTGCTACTAATATATTGTGAAAACACTTAGAGTTCTCCAGTAAAATTTTGTTTATGTATTCTATAATATTTGTCAGATACCATCATAATTTATTACAAGTTATTTGCTGCAAATTTAAAGCCTATAAATATACTAATAATTCTGAAGATGGCTCTCTCATTTAAAGAAGAGAATTTTAAGATTCATTTTATTTGGAAGATGAGAGGATAAATAGTAGTTGGCAGATGTGAATGCTTAGTTATACGATTTATTTGTCAATGAATCATAATGATCTCTTAACCAATTTCTACATGGTTGTTACTACTTTGCTGATGGTTTACCTGTGCCTAAAATTTATCAACCAATAGTTAATTATTTATATTAGAAGATATACTTGAACTATATTCAGTTTCATGATATACATGACTAGCAGAAGTGATTATATTCTTATAACTAATTTTGTTTTTGCTTATGACCACAAGAGTGATAATTGATATTTTCATAGATGGTCGGGGGTAAGTCCCACGACAATCTGAGAATAATGCATCAAGTTCTTGTGCACCGTAATAATAAGAGGGTTCGAGTCCGGATGATTAAGGCATAATATGCATTTATGAAGGTAAGACATTGGTTCCCAATGCATCATATTGATGATGATTTTGAAAAATATAATATAATTATCGTACCATATGAATTGGCGTGGTCGTGGCAAGAAACGAAATAATAATCGTCTTCATGGTAGTAATTATAAAAAGGAGAACAATAAGGGTTCTCAATATATCCTTCAAAAGGTAAAGGCAATGTTTATCATCAAATTGGTATGGAAAATAATAAATCACGTCGCAATGATTATACTCTATTTCCTGAAGAGAATGTGACTTGTGATAAACATTTAGAATGGAGACTCATTCCTGAAGGTGAATGTAGCAATATGTGTGTAATGAACAAAGACGCGTTGGATACATCCACAACTCACCTTTAAGGGAGGTTTAAGAGGAAGAAAGATAATTAATATTACTGTGTGGTTACATGAATATGTCATTGGTCGCGTACATGTGGTACGTCAAAAATATATACTGACGTGCCTTATAAAAGGTTATTAAAGGCAAAATTCAATTTTGCTTATGATGACTTTGACCATGACACTTTATTATAATATAACTTTCTTTGTGAAAGAGACATTCACCATATGAATGGTGTGACAAAAGATCTTGTAGTACTAAATCAATTAAGAGCTTCGGAGGAACTAACTTATTATTACCCGGATGAATAAACTTATTCATGACATTGATATTGTAGTAAGTCTCAAAAGAAACTTTTTGAGTTTCAAATGTATAAGCCAAAGTGATTGGCATATTGAGACTATAAATGAAAGGAAGGTTGAATATATTCATATTACTATAATCATACTGGATAAATATAAAAGGTTATCCGACTTTCCTTCTGTTTGTTCTACACAAGTGTCACGATCCATTTCCCACCCGGTCGTGATGGCGCCTCTCGTGAAGACAAGGCCAGCCAACAGAAACAATCAACATTTGCTTTTAACATTTTCTTAGCATAAACAGGTTTAATCCATAAATACTGATTAATCACACGTGCGGAAATAAACGTAACATAACGGAAACAACCATCCCAAACTCAGCCCGATGATCGGGGTGTCACAAGTCACGAGCTACTACAGAGTTGATGAAAAATATACTACAAGTCTGGAAAACATAGTCTGAAGATGAATAAAATATGCAGAAGATAAGGAAGAAACGGGGCTGTGGACGTCGACAGCTACCTCGTCTCTCCTGGTCCGCCTGGTCTGGAAGGAAATCAGCGCTCAGGTACGAACTCAGCGGTGCCTGTCTCTGCACACATGGTGCAGGAAGTAATGTGAGTACTCCGACCCAGTGAGCAATAAAAATGAATAACGACTGAGAATATAAAATCCCACACAGGCACAGATAATGCCATCTCAAACAGTAAAATCAAGTAAACAGTAGGAACCAGTGAAACCTAGCAAGAAATTCTCTTTGAAAACAATTAATAAAACAAGTATGCTCAAGTATGGTCAGTCATTGTTACCTGACCGGTCAGCCATTGTTACCTGACCCAACACGTGTTTCAATGCCATTGTTACCACTGGTCAGCCATTGTTACCTGACTGGTCAGCCATTGTTACCTGACCCAACGCGTGTTTCAGTGCCATTGTTACCACTGGTCAGCCATTGTTACCTGATTGGTCAGTCATTGTTACCTGACCAAAACACGTATGACAGTGTCATTGTTACCACTGTCCAATTCTAAATGGGTACCCGCGCTCATTGTGGGTGTGCAGACTCCGGAGGGGCTCCTACAGCCCAAGCGCTATCAACAAGGCCTGAAAGCCTGAACAGTATCAATACGAGGCGTGAAAGCCTCCTCACCACACTCATCATGCCCTCACATAAGGCCCTCGGCCTTAATCAGTCCAGAAATAGTCAACAGCCCCTCGGGCAACAGTAAAGCAATGATACTCAGCTCAAACAATAGTTTAGATATCAGTTTAAAACTCCAAGTTTGAGTAAATATGGCTGAGTTCAAGAAAACAGTGTAAATCACATGGACTGAGTTCAAATAATATTTCAAACAGTGAGGAAAACAGTGATGATAGTTCATAAAGAGTTCAAACAGTCGGCAATAAGCCCCAAATATGGCAATAAGCCCAAATCATGGTGAAAACAACAAGTCATTGCTAATACGCGGTAAAATATCATCCGGACTGGACCAAGTCACAGTCCCCAATAGTAAATGACCCCGCGCTCGTCATGGAACGCGTGTCTCATCTCAACATAGCACCAAGTTGTGCAAATCCGGGGTTTCAAACCCTCGGGACGTCATTCAAAATCATTACTCACCTCGAACCGGTGAAATCTCTAGCTCGCGACGCCTTTGCCCCTCAAACCGACCTCCACGCACGTCGAATCTAACCAAAACCACAAGGAATACGTCACAATAGGCTAATGAATCATAACCCAATCGAAAAGACTCGAAAAATATCAAAAATCACGAAGTTGGCAAAACCCGAGCCCCGGGCCCACTTCTCGAAAAATTACGAAATTTACATTACCGGATTCCTCGTCTCGCCACGAGTCCATACATATCAAATTCATCAAAATCGGAGTTCAAATGCCCCTCCAAATCCCAATTTTTCATTCCAAAATATAAGCCCTAATTCTTCCAATTTTTCCCAATTTTTTTCCAAGAATTAAAAGTAGATTCTTCAAATAAATGATATTTCTAGACCATAGGACTTACCTCCAATTACTTCTCAGTCAAAATCCTCTAAAAATCGCGTCAATAGCTCCCAAGCTCGCTCAACAATGGAGGAAAAATGGTGGAGCTCGCGGATGAATTAAACCCCCTTTAAACCTTCTGCCAACAGTCCTTTTTCGCTTCTGCGGTCCCGCTACCGCTTATGCGGGACCGCTTCTGCGGCCAAATGACCGCTTATGCGGTTTTTCATTAATTACACAGCTTCCGCTTTTGCGATTCACTATCCCGCTTAGCGGATCTCCCCAAGACCGCTTCTGCGGTTAAAAAACGCGCTCCTGCGGACCCGCTGATGCGGAAAGGGTCCGCTTTATGCAGAACTCTTCACTCAAGCACCAAAATCGCTTCTGCGCCCTTATACCCGCTTCTGCGGAACCGCTTCTGCGGTCATTTCCGCAGAAGCGGAAATACCAGATGACAGCAATTTGCAGACCTGTACAACTTCAAAAACTCTCGTTTAACCACTCAAATTCACCCCCGAGGCCCCCGGGACCTCAACCAAAAGCACCAACCCATCCTAAAACCTTATTCAAACTTGTTCCAATCCTCAAAACACGTCAAACAATGCTAAAACTATTAAATCACATCGGATTCAAGCCTAAGTTTCTTAAAAACTTCCGAAACTCAGCATTCGATCAAAAACCCAACCAAACGACTGTCCAAATGACCTGAAATTTACCCGCCACATCCAAAATCAACCAACGAAGCTACTGCAACTCTCGGAATTCCATTCTGACCCCCGGATCAAAATCTCACCTGCCAACCGGAATTCGCCAAAATTCATCATTCGCCAATTCAAGCCTAATTCTACACCGGACCTCCAAATTCAATTCCGACCACACTCCTACGTCACAAATCATCCCCGAAGCTAACCGAATCATCGGAATCACATCCGAGCCCTCTAACTACATAGTCAACTTCCGGTTGACTTTTCCAAAACAAGCTTCCTTCTAAAGAGGCTAAAGTGCTCATTTCCAACTAAAAACCAATCCAGTTCCATCCGATCACCTCAAATACCAATACTGAAATGCAGGGAACATATTATGGGACAACGGGGCGTAACTCACGTGACGACGGGCCGGGTCGTCACATCCTCCCCAACTAAAACAAAACGCTCGTCCTCGAGCGGGTCAAGGAACATACCTGGAGTCTCAAACAAGTGAGGATATCTGCTCCGCATCTCCCGCGGTCTCCCAAGTAGCCTCCTCTGCGGGCCGACCTCTCCACTGCACCTTCACCGAAACTATATCCTTTGATCTCAATTTTCGAACCTGACGACCCAAGATAGCCACTGGCTCCACATCATAAGTCAAGTCCATCCATCTAACTGAACCGTTGCTGAGTCTACACATGGGCCGGGTCTCCAACATACTTCCGGAGCATAGAACATGAAATACCGGGTGAACTCCCGACAAGCTGGTGGCAAAGCAAGCATGTAGGCCACCTCCCCAACTTCTCCTAAGTATCTCAAAAGGACCAATGAACGTGGACTCAACTTTCCTTTCTTTCCAAACCTCATAACGCCCTTCATAGGCGAAACCTTCAACAAAACCTTCTCGCCCACCATGTAGGATACATCTAACCTTCCGGTCCACATAACTCTTCTTGACGCGACTGAGCTGTACGAAGTCTCTCCTGGATCATCTTTCCACCTATCTAAGGCATCCTGGACCAACTCTGTCCCCAATAGTCTAGCCTCGCCGGGCTCAAACCAACCAACCGGAGATCTACACCGTCTCCCATATAAGGCCTCATACGGCGCCATCTGAATACTGGACTGATAGCTGTTGTTGTAAGCAAACTCTGCAAGTGGCAAGAACTCAGCCCAAGAACCTCCAAAATCAATAACACAGGCACGCAACATGTCCTCCAATATCTGAATGGTACGCTCGGACTGCCCGTCCGTCTGAGGATGAAATGCGGTACTCAACTCTACCTGTGTACCCAACTCTCGCTGAAAAGTCCTCCAAAACTGAGAAGTAAACTGAGTACCCCTATCTGAGATGATAGAAACTGGGATCCCATGCAACCGAACAATCTCCCGGATGAAAATCTCTGCCAGCCGCTCCGAAGAATAGGTAGTACACACCGGAATGAAGTGCGCGGACTTGGTCAGCCGATCCACAATCACCCAAATCGAATCAAACTTCCTCGAGGTACGAGGGAGACCACTCACAAAATCCATAGTAATCCTCTCCCATTTCCACTCCGGAATATCTATCCGCTAAAGTACACCACCGGGTCTCTGATGCTCGTATTTGACCTGCTGACAGTTGAGACACCGAGCTACATAACTCACAATATCTTTCTTCATTCTCCTCCACCAGTAATGCTGCCTCAGATCCTGGTACATCTTCGCGGCACCCGGATGAATGGAATACCGCGAGCTGTGGGCCTCCTCTAATATCAACTCCCGCAGCCCATCCACATTGGGCACACAAATCCGGCCCTGCATCCTCAATACACCAGCATCATCAATAGTCACATCTCTGGCATCATCGTGTTGAACCCTGTCCTTAAGGACAAGCAAGTGCGGGTCATCATACTGGCGCTCTCTAATGCGGTCGTACAAGGAAGACCGAGAAACCATACAAGCCACCACCCGACTAGGCTCCGAAATGTCTAACCTCACCATCCGATTGGCCAACGCCTAGACATAAACTGCAAAGGGCCTCTCCCCAACTGGAATGTATGCCAAACTACCCATACTGACCGCCTTTCGGCTCAAAGCATCGGCCACCACATTGGCCTTCCCCGGGTGATACAAAATGGTAATATCATAATCCTTGAGTAACTCAAGCCACCTCCGCTGCCTCAAATTAAGATCCTTCTGTTTGAACAAATGCTGAAGGCTGCGATGATCCGTATATACCTCACAAGATACGCCATATAAGTAGTGCCTCCAAATCTTCAAAGCATGAACTATAGCAGCTAACTCCAAATCGTGTACTGGGTAGTTCTTCTCATGGGGCTTCAACTGACGAGAAGCATATGCAATAACTCTACCCTCCTGCATCAACACACATCCGATCCCAACTCTCGAAGCATCACAATATACAGTGTAAGAACCTGAAGCTGATGGCAACACCAACACTAGAGCCGTGGTCAAAGCTGTCTTGAGCTTCTGAAAGCTCTCCTCATACTCATCAGACCACACAAATGGTGCACCCTTCTGCGTCAACTTGGTCAAGGGTGAAGCAATAGATGAAAAACCCTGGACGAACCGACGATAATAACCCGCCAAACCGAGGAAACTCCGAATCTCCGTGGCTGAGGACGGTCTAGGCCAACTCTGTACCGCCTCTATCTTCTTTGGATCAACCTGAATACCATCACTGGACACCACGTGCCCCAGGAAAGCCACAGAACCAAGCCAGAACTCACACTTGGAGAACTTTGCATAAAGCTTCTCCTCCCTCAATCTCTGTAATACCACCCTCAAATGTTGTGCGTGCTCCTCTACGCGAGTACACCAGGATGTCATCAATAAAAACAATCACAAATGAATCCAAATACGGCCGAAATACACTGTTCATCAAGTGCATGAATGCGGCTGGGGCATTAGTCAACCCAAAGGACATAACTAGAAACTCATAGTGCCCATATCTCGTCCGGAAAGCAGTCTTCATAATATCTGAATCCCTAATCTTCAGCTGGTGATAGCCTGAACGGAGGTCAATTTTGGAGAATACCCTTGCCCCCTGGAGCTGGTCAAACAAATCATCAATACGGGGCAGGGGATACTTGTTCTTCACTGTCACCTTGTTCAATTGCCTGTAGTCAATACACATTCTCATTGTGCCATCCTTTTTCTTCACAAACAAGACCGGTGCACCCCACGGTGACACACTAGGACGAATAAACCCCTTATCTAGGAGTTCCTGAAGCTGATCCTTTAATTCTTTCAACTCTGCTGGTGCCATGCGATACGGAGGAATAGAAATGGGCTGAGTGCCCGGCACCAGATCAATACCAAAATCAATGTCCCTGTCCGGTGGCATGCCCGGCAGGTCTGATGGGAACACATCAAGGAAGTCCCTCACAACGCGAACAGAATCAAGACTGGGAGTCTCAGCCCCAACGTCTCTCACAAAAGCCAAATACGATAGACAACCTTTCCCAACCATCCGCTGGGCCTTTAGGAAAGAGATCACCCTGCTAGGAACATAGTCAGTCATACCACGCCACTCAATCCTCGAAACACCCGGAATAGCCAACGTAACTGTCTTGGCATGACAGTCCAGAATAGCATGGTACGGAGATAGCCAGTCTATACCCAGAATAACATCAAAATCTACCATGCCTAACAACAACAAATCGACTCGGGTCTCCAGACCCCCAATAGTCACCAGACAAGATCGATATACATGATCCACAATAATAGTATCACCCACCGGGGTGGATACGTAAACAGGCAAGGCAAGACACCCTCGGGTCGTACCCAGGTGATGAGCAAAATACAAAGACACATAGGAATAGGTAGAACCGGGATCAAACAAGACAGAGGCATCCCTGTGGCAGACTGAAATAATACCTGTGATAACAGCATCTGATGCAATAGCGTCTCTCCTGTCTGGGAGAGCATAGAATCGTGCCTGGCCACCGCCCGATCGGCCTCCCCCTCTGGGGCGACCCCAGCTGCCTGACTCTCACCCCTAGCTGGCGGGGCGGGTGCTGAAGAGGATGGGCCAGAAGACGAGAGCTGACCCCTCTGGTGAGACTGACTACCACGGCGCCGAGGACAATGCCTCCACATGTGCCCAACCTCCCCGCACTCATAATAGCTCCCGGGTGCTGGAGAATGGGACTGAAGGGAACCCCACACATCAGAGTGACTGGCTGACGCACTTGGTCTGGAGGAACCCTGAACAGATGAAGCTCGTGATGAACCTTGAGCTGGAAGAGCGCTGAGAGATGGCTGGCTCTGTTGATAACCCTGATGACCTCGGCCGAAAGATGACCCATGATACTCAGAGCGAGCTGACTGAGGAGGCCTAAATGAACGACCTCTGCTCTGCTGGAACTGACCCCTAGACGGAGCACCACTGAAGCTACCAGAACCTCGAGGCCTCTTGGCCTCCCTCTCCTCTCTGTCCTGACGGCGAGCCATCTCAATATCATGAGCAATATCAACTGCATCCTTAAAGGAAATACCCAGAACTCTCTCTCGAGTCATCAGAACACGAAGGTGATAGTTAAGTCCATATACAAACCTCTTGATCCTCTCTCTGAGACTGTGGTACCCGCTTCTCCAAAAAGATAGTGGAGAACTCCTGCCATGACAAAGGCGCTGCACCCGCCGGCCTACGTCGCTCATACGACTCCCACCATGTGAAGGCAGCCCCAGTGAACTGAAATGCGGTGAATGCTACCCTGCTGGTCTCCAAAATCCCTGCTGTCCGAAGCATACGCTGACACTTGTCCAGAAATCCCTGGGCATCTTCGCCCTGAGCACCACTGAAAAATGGAGGCTGGAGCCTACTGAACCTCTCAAGACGACGCTGCTCATCGTCTGGCATAACTGGAACTACAAAGTCCTAAACTGGTGCGACTAGCGCAGCTGGGGCAACTGGTGCAACTGGCTGAGCTGGGATTGCTCCCGGTGTCTGCAATCCCTGAACAACCTGCTCCGGTGTGCGAGCAACGGGGGTCTGACTGCCTCCCCCGGTCTATGAGGTAGCTGTTGCAGTAGTGGCTGAAACTACCTGGGCTAGGCCAGTGCAAACTGATAGTATCCGAGCCAGGGTCTCCTGGAGACCCGGAATCACAATGGGCACTGCCGGTGCCTGTACAGGTGCTGCTGGAACGTCTGCAGCTGGGGCCTGATCCTGAGCCGGGGCAACTGGTGGGGCAATGGGTGCTGTCCTCGCGGCTCTGCCCCTACCGCGACCACGACCGCGACCACGGCCTCTAGTACCCTCAGTAGGTGGTACTGGTGGGCGTCCGTCTCGTCCTGTAGCGCGGGTCCTCGCCATCTGCGAAAGGATAGAACACAGAAGTTTAGTTCCCGGATCAACAAAATCGCACGACAAGAATTTCAAGAATGTGAAGTTTTCCTAAGGGTTCTGTAGCCTCTCGAGGATAAGTATAGACGTCTCCGTACCGATCTGCGAGACTCTACTAAACCTGCTCATGACTCGTGAGACCTAGTAACCTAGGCTCTGATACCAACTTGTCACGACCCAATTCCCACCCGATCGTGATGGCGCCTCTCGTGAAGACAAGGCTAGCCAACAGAACAATCAACACTGCTTTTGACAATTTCTTAGCATAACAGGTTTAAACCATAGATACTGATTAATCATAAGTGCGGAAATAAACGTAACATAACGGGGAAAAACCATCCCAAACTCAGCCCGATGATCGGGGTATCACAAGTCACGAGCTACAGAGTTGATGAAAATACTACAAGTTTGGAAACATAGTCTGAAGATGAATAAAATATGCAAAAGATAAGGAAGAAACGGGGCTGTGGACGTCGACAGCTACCTCGTCTCTCCTAGTCTGCCTGGTCTGGAAGGAAATCAGCGCTCAGGTACGAACTCAGCTGTGCCTGTCTCTGCACACATGGTGCAGGAAGTAATGTGAGTACTCCGACCCAGTGAGTAATAAAATTAAATAACGACTGAGAACATAAAATCCCACAAGGGCACAAATAATGCTATCTCAAGCAGAAACATCAGATAAACAGTAGAAACCAGTGAAATATAGGAAGAAAATCTTTTTGAAAATAGTTAAAAATCAATCATACTAAACCAGTAAGTCAGCCATTGTTACCTGACCGGTCAGCCATTGTTACCTGACCAAACGCGTATTACAGTGCCATTGTTACCACTGGTCAGTCATTGTTACCTGACTGGTCAGTCATTGTTACCTGACCAAATGCGTATAACAGTGTCATTGTTACCACTGTTGAATATTTAATCACTCTAGATGGGTACCCGTGCTCACTGTGGGTGTGCATACTCCGGAGGGGCTCCTACAGCCCAAGCGCTATCAACAAGGCCTGAAAGCCTGAACAGTATCAATATGAGGCCTGAAAGCCTCCTCACCTCATTCATCATGCCCTCACATGAGGACCTCGGCCTCAATCAGTCCAGAAATAGTCAACAGCCCCTCGGGCAACAGTAAAACAATGATACTCAGCTCCAACAATAGTTCAAATATCAGTTTAAAACTTCAAGTTTGAGTAAATATGGCTGAGTTCAAGAAAACAGTGTAAATCACATAGAATGAGTTCAAATAATACTTCAAATAGTGAGGAAAACAGTGATGATTGTTCATAAAGAGTTCAAACAGTCGGCACTAAGCCCCAAATATGGCAATAAGCCCAAATCATAGTGAAAACAACAAGTCATTGTTAATACGCGGTAAAATATCATTCGGATTGGACCAACTCACAGTCCCCAATAGTAAATGACCCCGCGCTCGTCATGGAACGCGTTTCTCATCTCGACATAGCACCAAGTTGTGCAAGTCCGGGGTTTTCAAACCCTCAGAACATCATTTAAAATCATTACTCACCTCTAGCCGGTCAAAGTCTAGCTCGCTATGCCTTTTTCCCTCGAATCGACCTCCTCGCGCGTCGAATCTGATCAAGACCACAAGAAATACAGCACGATAGGCTACTGGGTCATAACCCAATCGAAAAGACTCGAAAAATATCAAAAATCACGAAGTTGGCAAAACCCGAGCCCCGGGCCCACTTCTCAAAAAATTACGAAATTCACATCTCCGGATTCCTTGTCTCGCCACGAGTCTATACATATCAAAATCATCAAAATCGGGGTCCATTTGACCCCTCAAATCCCTATTTTGAACTCTCTTGAATTCAAGCCCTAAACCACCATTTTTGACCTTTGATTCCTTGATTATTCAGTCCAAATTCATGTTTATATACCATAAAATCAAGCTCTAAGTCCAAGAGTTCATACCTGATAATAGCCCTCGAATCCCTCTTCAAAATCGCCTCAAAGCTCTCAAGGTTCGGAGTCCAAAATGCTACTCTTTCAAAAATTCGCGAGGAAGATGTTTTCACTTAACCTGCCAGTTATTTCCGCTTCTGCGGATTAATTCCCGCTTTTGCGCCTTCCGCTTATGCGGTCAACGTCCGCTCCTACGGACCTTTCACTTAAGGCGACTTTCCGCTTCTGCGGTCCAACTTCGCATCTGCGGGACCGCTTAAGCGACCCAATGTCCCGCTTCTGCGGAACCTGACCTGGGCTCCTATTTCCGCTCCTGCGAGGCCTAGCTCGCTTCTGCGAGACCGCATCTGCGATCTCCTTTCCGCAGATGCGGAAACACCTGCTGCAACCAAAAACCTGCAATTTTCCAACTTCAAATTCCTTCCGTTAGCCACCCGAAATCACCCCCGAGGCCCCCGGGACCTCAACCAAAGTTACCAACACATCTTAAAACATTATTCAAACTTGTTCCAATCCTTAAAACACGTCTAACAACGCTAAAACCATTAAATCACATCGAATTCAAGCCTAAGTTTCTTCAAAACTTCCGCAATACGCATTCGATCAAAACTCGACCCAAAACATCTCCGAATGACCTGAAATATTGCACACACATCCAAAATCACCTAACGGCGCTACTGAAACTCTTGGAATTCCATTCCGACCTTCGGATCAAAATCTCACCTACCAACCGGAATTTGCCAAAATACTAACTTCGCCAATTCAAGCCTAATTCTACACCGGACCTCTAAAACCAATTCTCATCACGCTCCTAAGTCACAAATCATCCCCCAAAGCTAACCGAATCTCCGAAAATCACATCCGAGCCCTCTAACCAACTAGTCAACTTCCGGTTGACTTTTTCCAAAACAAGCTTTCCTTAGAGAGACTAAATGTCTCATCTCCTACCAAGACCAAACCAATCCAACTCGATTACCTCAAATACCGATAATGAAGCATAGAGAAACATAATATGGGAAAAACGGGGCGGTAACTCACGTGACGACGGGCCGGGTCGTCACAGACTTGTACGCGTGGTCGGAATTAAATTCCGGGAAGTTTGGAGTTGATTTGGAAAGAAAATTCTCACATCGGAAGCTTTAAGTTGAAAGAATTGACTAAGGCTTGAGTTATGAGTAAACGACCTCGAAATCGGGATCTGAAGGTTCCAGCAGGTTCGTATGATGATTTCAGACTTGGGCGTATGCCCGGATCGGGTTTTGGATGACCCGGGAGCGTTTCGGCGCCTATTGTGGAAGTTAGCATTTTGGAAGAATTTTATGAATCTGGGTTGAAGTGCATTTCAATGCTATCGATGTCCGTTTGGGATTTCGAGTCTGGAAATAGCTCTGTATGGTGATTCTGTTATTGGGAGCGCGATCAGAAGTGGATTTGGAGGTCCGTAGGTCATTTTGGAGTCATTTGGCAAAAGTTAGATATTTGAAGGTTTTTGAAAAATTTGACCGAAAGTGGACTTTTTGATATCAGAGTCGGATTCCGATTCCGGAAGTTGGGGTAGGTCCGTAATGTCGAATATGACTTGTGTACAAAATTTGAGGTCAATCGGACGTGATTTGATAGATTTAGATATCGAATGTAGAAGTTTGAAGTTCTAAAGTTCATTAATTTGAAGCCTCGAGTAGGTCCGCATTATGTTTTGGAACTGGTTGGTATAACTGGACGGGGTCCCGGGGGCCTCGGGTGGATTCCGGATGGTTAACGGATCAAATTTGGAATTTAAAGAAGAATTGAAGCAGCTGGTATCTGGTGTAACCGCACCTGCAAGGCTTTGGCCGCAGGTGCGGAGCCGCAGAAGCGGCCTAGGTGTCGTAGAAGCGGATCGAGGCAGTCAGGCGAAGGACCGTAGGTGCGGAGTTGAGGCCGCATCTGCGCAAGCGCAGAAGCGAAGTAAGAGGCGCATAAGCGGAGGAGGGCCGCAGGAGCGGGATTTTGATCTCACCTGCGGAGCCGCAGAAGCGGCTACTGTTCCGCATGTGCGAAAATGTCGCTGGGCAGAAGGGTTTTATAAAATCGGGACTTGGCCTATTTTTCTCCCATTTTCATTTGGGTTGGGCGATTTTTTGGAGCTCTTGGAAGGGAGATTTTCATCATCTATGTCAAGGTAAGTGATTCCCACCTATTGCAAGTTAAATTCTTGAATTATATATGGATTTAAACATGAGGGATTGTAGAGATTATGGGATTTGGCAGAAAACCTAGGGATATGTATTCTTAGATTTTGACCACGAAATTGGACAAAGAATTGGGAAAAAAATTATATATTTGAGTTCATGGGGTTATGGGTAAAGTTTAACTTCGAAAAATTTCGGAATCCGGGCACGTGGGCCTGAGGGTGATTTTTATCGATTTTTTGATCGAGGTTAGAAACTGTTATAAATAGGATTATAATGAGTAATTGAGTGTATATTAATGGGTTTGCATAATTATTGGCTAGTTTTGGAGCGACGAGCATCGGTTTGAGTCGTCGGAAGGGCTTGGAAGCCGGTTATGGAACTTCGGAGCAAGGTGAGTTTCCTTTCTAACCTTGTAAGAGGGAATTAACCCCATAGGTAAAATAATTAAATATGTGCTCCTATTTGTTGGGGGATACGTACGCACGAGGTGACGAGAGTCCGTGCATAGCTACTATAATGCCTATGTCTGGGTAGTTTTTGTCGCGCCCCCTTTTTTCCTCCTCGCGGAGAACGTCCGGGTTTTGACATTTCATGGTGGAAATAACTCTTTTCCTTTTGGGAATTGGGTTTTGGAAGAGTCACCACCTAACGAATTATGATGTGTTAGGGCACCTTGAGCAATTAACTCATGGACTAGTTTGCATTACCAGAGATTTAGGGTAAGGGCTCGAAATAACCTTGAGGGGAAGGTGTTAGGCACCGCCCGCGGTCCACAACAGTGGGTCCCGGTCGAACTTATATTCATGTGAATTAGTCAAATAAACAGATAAACAGTTTTACCACGTACTTGCAAGTAAGGGATATTTTGACATTCAAGTAATGAAACAAGGAAAAGGGTTTGAACAAATTACACATATATAAAGAAAAGTAAATTCATTTAAACAACGAGAGTTGGGAAAGGGGGTCCTAGGTTGGTTAGCCTACAGGATCATACTCACACAATGCCCGGTAATCACTCCTCAATGAGGGGCTACACGTGACATTAGCGCGTAGTCATCATATCCTTACTACCCAATTCTCTCCCCTTGGTCATAGCCTAAAGCGTTCTAATAGCCTTGAAAGATATCCTATGCGTGCATTACCCGTCCCTTCTTCGTGGCCCTGGAGGTATTTAGGACTTCTAATTTGGGTATTTCTAGACCATCCTAAGGTGTTTTAAAGGAGAAAAATCTAGGCGTCAACCAAAACAATTAGGACTGCACTGAAGAGAGAACAATTAAAGGCTCATATTTACCTCCACAAACAGAGCAAACAAGTGCACGTCTTAAACACAGTTTCAGGTATTTAAAAGAAGCCCTAGAACAGGATATCTAGGTGAGCAGAGATTATACAGTACAGAATTAAGGCTAAAGTCTAAAAGAACTGAGTCCATTTACCTACTGATTTTAGACTTGCTGAGTATGAGCAATCGCAGATAGCAGAACATGGTTTTATGGTTGCAGAATTTTAATTGTCCTATAGGCTTGCCTAGGCGTATAACAGTGATGTCCTATGAGCATGATATCTATATTGATTAGGAATTCGGTAAAACAGTAAAATGATTTTTTTAGACAACTTGAGATCCTATAGGCATGCTTTCTAACAGCATTAATTTAAAGCAATATTTGAAGACTTATTTAAAGAAGCGGACAGATTAATTGAATTAAACCAATTCAAAATAAACAAACATGAATTAAACTGATTTATTTAACTAAATTGGTTTATTTAAATAGGCATGATTTCTATTAGAGCTGATTTTAATTCCTATAGGCATGGTATCTAATTATTAAAAGCTGACTTTGAACTTATAGGCATGATTTCTAAGGAGACGAATTTGAATACATGCTGTAACGAAAACTGAACTTCAATTACTTTACACTCTATAGGCATGATATCTAATTATAAAGCTGACTTTAACCCTGTAGGCATGATCTCTATTATAAAAGCCATTTAGATCCTATAGGAATAATTTCTAATATTGTGGAAGTAAAGCAAACATAGCAAACACGTTTGAATTAACACAACCCTATAGGCATGGTATCTATCCAATTTACCCAACATATATATATATATATATATATATATATATATATATATATATATATATATATATATATATATACACACCCTTTTTCACTAATCACCCCAATGTTGTTTACAATAATTAGTGCATACTCATGAATTAAATAAAAATACATAAATGAACAGGAGTTAATCTATAGGGAGCCTGCAGTAGCCCAAATGACTTCCAAGCCTCCAATAGCCTCAAATGCCAAAGTTCCATAGCCAATCTCATGTCTAGGTGTGTCAGAGTTCCCTAAGGACCTCGAGGATCCCGGGCAGTGCTCACACCTAGACCTTTTTCTCAAATAATAACTGATTTAGGTGCAGTGTGGAAAGGCCAGCTCTGACGTGCTAGAGTACAGAGAGATCTCAAGGGTCTCAAGGCAGTACACATATCAGAGGGGCGGAGCCTAGTATTCTAAGAGTAAGTGGGAGTGCATAACAGTTGAAAGAGTTTAATAGAAAGGCCTTAAGATTGAAAAAGAACTTTTGAAAACCATTAGTGCTGAAACAGTTTGAGGAAAAGTGTGAAGAAAACAATTGGCCATCAGAACCAAGTCATAGAACAAGTTTAGGAACAACTTTCACACAAGGGTACCTCTTAATGGAGCATACAAACGACAGGACATAGAGCTTTGAGGGGATTATAGAGATGCAGCAAAGATCACAGCAGAAACATGCATCTAAACCACACAACTAGAATTACTTTAAAGAGATTGACTGACTTAATAGGAGTGATGCAGAACAGGCAAGGACTTAAATAAGCATGCTGGGCAAGTATTAACAATGGAGGCATGCTAATTATATAGAAGCAGAGTTTAAGAAAGACAGTAGTTAGTCCAAACAGGCTTAGGTTACATATGCAGACATGTTAAACAAGACAGCAAGTAGGCAAGTAAAGTGGAAACATACTAATCATAGGTTTGAATAGGCAGTATTAGACATGCTTGAATAAGCAGTAAACAAAAACATGGACAGACTTGGACCATATGAACTAAAGCAGTAAGTAAACACATAGGTTTGATTCTTAAAATTTAATCAGAAGCATACCTAGTTAAAGAATGAAAAGCACAAGATGTGAGAAAGGTAGTGTGCAACTTCGAGCCTTGGGTTGCAGCCGGCTAGAATGGCAAAGATCACAAGTAGCAAAGAGAGCCTTTTCGAGTGTAAGAAGTAGTGGTTTTGAACTTATTGTTCGTTGTTCAGAAGTTAAAATAAGAGGGGATTTATTTAGTAGTCAAAAGCTTAACAAAATAAGGTAAGAGGTCAATTAAATAGCAAATCAGGGAAGTTCGTGGAATAAATCACACATGTAAATCAGCAAGTCCTTCCCTTGATCAAGGGATAATCAAATCAACGGTAAAAGAATGCTAGGTATTTAAGGAAAAGAATCAAGTAAGGTTTGGGTATAGAGTAGGTAATTAGGGATAAATGAACAGAAGTTTCAATTAAGGAAACAATCAGTAAGAATCAGCAAAATAACAAACAAGGCAAGGGAAAATTAATTAAGGCAAGCAGTTCAATTAAACCGAGTAGAGAGGTATGAATCGAAAGTTTAAGGGAAGTGTTCAAATCAAACCAGGAAATAAGGGATTCAGAATAATCAAGGGTTCAATCAAAGAGAAAAATCATGAAAGAGTCAGCAATTTTAGCATATAAAATAAGGTAAGACATGAATAGTCAGAAAACAAAAAGTTAAATAACACTGATTCAAGGAGAAAGATACAGGTCATGACATGAATAGTCAGGATGAACACAAGCATATAAAATCAGTGAAAGGGTTGAACTAAGAAATTCAGGTGAAGCATATTAGGACAAGAAAATCACGAGAAATCACATGAACCCAAAGCAAGAACACAGTCGATATACCAGTACCCAGAAACCAAATGAAGAACATCAGAAAATTAGGGTTTTCAGTACAAGCGAGTTAAGGTTGTAGCAAAACTTACAAAATCAGCCAAAACATATGAGAAGCAGAAGATCAAACACTAAAAAACAAATCATCAAACATTTTGTAAAAAGAAATTCTGGAAACCCTAGTTTTAGAAAAAGATGAAAATCAATTGAAAATTATACGGTTCTTGTAAAGAATCTCAAGGTTGTTGTAAAACTCACATGAAACAAGTCCAAATCATCTCAGATCTGTGCAGATCTAAGAGGTTCAGAAAAAGAAATTAGGGTTTCGAAGAGAACATCACAGAGGTGAAGAAACATGCTTAGAAACCCATAGATCGTAGTCAATATAGGACGATCTTACTCGGAATCACATTGGAACGGCCTGAAACGAGCGAGAAAGGAACCATAGATGCAAGCCAACTAGCCCTGGTCCCTTGAGGACCCTGGAGATGGCAAGACTAACGTGAGGGAGGCCATCTGAGGCTTGGGAGGTGGTGAGAAACCACCATAGATAGCCATGGACGAGTGTCAGTGAGGTTTGATTACGGTTAGGTTTGAGAGAGGAGAGGGATTTCAAGGCGGCGGATAGTGTAGAATGAAAGGGTTTGAGGGGGGGGGGGTCTTTTGGTTTATTTTAGGAAGGGTCGTTTGTGGCCATTGATCTTTTGATCAACGGCCGGGTTTAAAGGGTGTTTGGGGCTGGATTGGGTATCTGGGTTTGGGCTGGGTAATTTTAATTGGGATTGGGCTGGTAATTGGGTTGAATTGGGGCTGAAATTGAAATGAAAATAGGCCAGATTTTAAATAGCTATTTTTATACTATATAATTTATAAAAAATAATAAATGATTTCCAAAGAATAAAAATATTTTCGTGTACGAAAATGATTAAAATAGTTTTTTAATTTTTTAAAAATATGAAAGACCATTTTATGCATCAATAATGCAATTATGCATTAGTAGGGCAATTATTGCGAAGATGTGCAATTTAGCCTAAACAATGTAAATATAATTACAAAAAATATACTGAAAATGTTTAAACACTATTTTGGCATAAATAAAGAATTTAGATGACTAAATCACCACAAAAAATAATTTGAAGGATAATTTTAGGAAATTTTATAAATAAAAAGAGAAGAAATAAATCAATTTGGAGCTTTTTTTTAAAAAAAATTATAGAAAAATTATAAAAAATGCTTATGCATGCTTATAACTGCATATGTACTATTTTGAAAGTATGTATATATATATATATATATATGTATATAAAAATATATGAGAAAAAATTGGGTACCAACAGTTTTAGGCTACATCATGCCTTGTTGATATTGCTGTTGATTTATGTTTATTGTTTGCCTTGAGAAGAAATAAGATTGAGGTTGCGTAGTAACTGTGCTGAAAGGAATTTAAATTGAGGAATTTAAGACTTTAAGCGTTTCCATTAAACTTAGTATTTTTGAAAAGAATTGAGAAATCTTATAATAGCTTAAGAAATCTATGGGTAACCGCGTCGCATGTATGTTTTGCGAGCGGGGTAATTTACTCAAAAAGTTTCAAGATGAACTTCCATTATTTTGAAAAAGAATCAAGAAAGAGATATGAATTAAATATTAACATTATATTTGACCGTGTCGTAGGTATGATTCGCGAGCGGGGACCGCGTCGCATGTATGATTCGCGAGCGGGAAAATAGATGCATCTATGGTTTGCGCCATTCAACCATCTGCAAGTGCACAATTTACTTTTATGTTGGATCGGGCCGTACGCCTCGGTAATATATATATATATATATTATTCTCATGGAATAGTGCGTGATATTTGGCTAGAAGCCAATGAATCTGAGGGATTTTTTCCTGATTTGAATTATGACAACTTCCTTAATAAAATCCACTATATCTATATATAGGATCCGGTTACGGAGGGAACTTGCTAGTTGAGAGCTTGAGTAAAATTATAAAGAGGGGAATTGTATTACGTGTTTTACACTTGTTTATTTCATATATTTATCCTGTTTCATGTTTATTCACCCCATTACTGTACCGATATTATTGGACCGCTAGTAAGTATCGGAGTCGACCCCTCGTCACTACTTCTTCGAGGTTAGACTGGATACTTACTGGGTATGCGTTATTTTCGTACTTATACTACACTTGCTGTGCATTTTTGTTACACAGGTACATGTATCTCTAGTGGCCTAGTGGGCGTAGCAGCATGGTTGATACGGAGACTTAGGTGAGCTGCATCCCTCGAGACGACCCGCAGCCAGCAGAGTCTCTTTTAGAGTATTGTATTTACTTTCTTTCCAAATTTGTATTCCGGACAGTCATTGTACTTCATTTGATTTCCTAGTGATTGCTCATGCACTTGTGACACCGGGTTCTGGGGTGATTATGGGATATTCAGTATTGAAAATTGTAAACACTTTTATTTATTTTGTGAAGATTACTTTTTACTGGTCGAATTAACGGAAATTTATGGTTTCAAAAATATTAAAATGAGAGTTTAATTAACTATTCAGTTTCGGCTTGCCTGACCGAGGTGCCCGGCGCCATCACGGCTTTTAATGGACTTTGGGTCGTGACAACAATACTAGACGATACATTATAAAACGAGACGTAACAACTATCCAAACAAGCTGTCAGTTACCTAATATTAATGAGCTTTACCTATGATGACCCAAAAGGTCATCTTATGATTTGAAACTAAATTCTGCGTTCCGAGGTCTTAAAAATCTCATTTTATCCCTCCTCGATTTGCGTGCGCAGTGCGGGCGTGCTTCCGGAAAGCTTTATGTTGAGAGTTGACGAAAATAATAATTTTTGCCTTTAAAAGTTGATTTAGTTGAGTTCGATCAACGTTTTGAGTAAACGAACCGGAACGCGTGTTTTGACAGTCCCGGTGGGTCCGTAACGAAATATGGGACCTAGACGTATGGCCAGAATCGAATTCCGAGGACCCTAGCTCGAGGAATGAATTTTTGATGAAAATTGAAAGTCTTAAAATTAAATGGTTTTAAGAATTTGATTAATGTTTGATCTCGTTGGTATCGGGTTCGCATTTTATTTCCGGAGTACGGTACAGGTTCATTATGATATTTAAGACTAGCCTGTGAAATTTGGTGAGAATCGGAGTTGATTTGACGTGATTCGGATGTCCGGTTGAGAAAATAGAAATTTCAAAGTGTTATTAAGAATTTCATTTGATTTGGTGCTAAATTCGTAGTTCTAGGTGTTATTTTGGCGATTTGATCGTGCGAGTAAGTTCGTATGATATTTTAAGACTTTTGTATATGTTTGATTTGGAGCCCCGAGACTCGGATGAGTTTCGGGTAAACTACGGAGTGATTTGAACTTAGGAATTCTTGTTGGTGTGCTTCAGGTCTGCAGACTTCGCAATTGCGAGGTCTGACTCGCAAATGCGAGCCTCACAATTGCGAAGAAGCATCGCAATTGCGAGCAAGGGCTACGACTAGGATTTCTCGCAATTGCGATAGTTCATGTTCGCAAATGCGAACAAATTGTTCGCATTTGCGAAGGCAGCAGAAGTGCGGGAAGTTCGCATTTGCGATACTTTTCTCACAATTGCGAAGCTCAGGTCTCAAATGCGACATCTGCAGCTGTGTAAAAAAGGACTTACATGGGATATTTCATTCATTCTCCAAATATTCAAAACATAAAACACAAGAGGTGATTTTCCAAAGACTTTTAAATAAGTGATTCTTAACTAGTTTCTTTCAATCTTTCATTTTTTTTTACAAGATTTCAACCTAGAATCTAAGGTTTTCATGGTGGAATTGGGGACTTTTGGGTAGAAACTGGGGACTTGATATATTGGGGATTTAGACCTCAAATTGAGGTCGGATTCCAAAACCAATTGTATATTCGGGCTCGGGGTGAATGGGTAATCGAGTTTTGGTCCGAATTTCGAGTTTGGACCAAGCGGGCCCGGGTGTTGACTTTTGTTGACTTTTTCAAAAATGGCCTAAATTGAATTCCTTGTTATCGCGGGTAGTTTCCAAGGCTTAAATTGAATCGTTTGGTTGGTAATTTGCTAGATTCTATTGGTCCGGAGGCTTGTGAAGGGAAAAGCTGTGATTGAGCTTTGAGTTTGGCTGTTGGAGCGAAGTAAGTGCCGTGGTTAACCTTGGCTTGAGGGATTAGGTATTATTTGCCTATTTGCTACGTGTTTGGATATTGAGTACCACGTATAAGTGAGGTGACGAGTACATATGCGTTGTTTTGAGTCATAGCATGCTAGTGAGTCTTATTCATGAATTTAGGCTTTCCGTGATCATGTTATCCATGCTTAGATTAGTTTATTATTATGTTAAACGTTCTTATCATATGCACGGATTTTGGTATTGATTGAGTATTGACTCAAGTTCGAGGTTGATATTGTAGAACCAAATGTTGAAATAAGACTTGTTGTTGATATTTCTATCTCTCCGTTGATATTGTTCATTGTTTTGGTGAGGAAGAGTGTTAAAGCACGAAGGGTGATGCCGTGCAATGTTTTGTGAGTGAGAGTTAATGCACGAAGGGTGATGCTGTGCCATTCTTATTTGATTTATATGGTGAGGATGAGAGTAAAAGCACGAAGGGTGATGCCGTGCCATTCTTATTTGATTATCTGGTTGAGGGTAAAAGCACGAAGGGTGATGCCGTGCATTTTCCGTTACTGGATTTACTTGTTGTTACTGGTTCAAGGTGTACTAGCTGTTTGAATTTCTCTACTGCTGTGATCCTTTATCTTGCAAACCCCTCAGCATGTTTCCCCTCCCGTTATTATCTGTTTAGTTTCTATTAGTTGTTATTATGCTCGTATATTGTTTAACTGCACAGGTTTATGTATGTGTCTTGTCCTAGCCTCGTCACTACTTCGCCGAGGTTAGGCTCGGCACTTACCAGTACATAGGGTCGGTTGTACTGATACTGCACTCTGCACTTTCTGTGCAGATTTTGGTATCGGACCGAGTTGACCCTGAGTCTAGCTGCTGGCTTGATCTGTTTGGAGACCCAAGGTAGTCTTGTTAGCGTCCGCAGGCCCTGGCGTCCCCTTCAATGCATTTCCTTTACTGTTTTATTTGTATCGGAAACAGTTGTATTTCCTTCAGACACCTTACGTGTAGCCAAATCTTACTAGTTCGTGGATTGTGACACCAGATTCTGGGTAGTTGTGTATAAGTATTAAAGTATTTATGGATTTTCGCGCTTTTCTTTTTGCCTCGTTATGGCTTATTTGATGTTTATCACTAAAAAACTTAAGAATTTGGCTTAATGATCTCTATCGTTGGCCTGCCTAGCAAGTGAAATGTTAGGCGTCATCACGATCCCGACGATGGAAATTCCGGGTCATCACATTACCTTATGGTTTTAATATTCTTATTTAAAATATCTTTTCCAACGTCCAAATTGTGCACAATTTTTGGTACCAACAGAACCACCAATAGTCAAGCTGTCACAATCTATATATTAAAGGAATAAAGTTACCATATATAGTTGGCATTGTGGTTAAGACAAGTGGCAAGCTAATAAATGCCAATAGTATATAATAACTTTATTCTATATATGAAATGTTTTCAAATATATAAAATTGAATTTGAATTAAAGGATAATTTTGAATTTATAGATAAAGTTTTTAAATTTGAATTAAAATAAAAAGAAATTTATCTTTTGTTATCATGCTATCATACTTAATTCGGTTAATGATCATATGCAATCATATTAGGAACTTTTGTTATCTTTTCTAATTATTTAAATACCACTTCCTACTGTCAAAAAAGAAAAGAAAAATACTCCGTATAACTATAAAACTCTTTCACATTTAAAATTCTATAATTATAGTTCTTTAAAACACTATAGCTTGATTTAAATAAATAAAGAATTTCTATCAAAATAAATGTAATATATAGGATACACATCTATGTTTATCCAGATAACAAAAAAGAGTTTAAAAATCGAATAAAAGTTTACATACATATATAATGAAGTAAATCTACATGTTGGAGAAAGAAACATCACAAAAATCAGTCAATATTAAACAAAAGTTTTTCTTTATTCTTTTTGAAGAATGTTTGTTTGAAGAGTCAATTTGTATAAATGGACATCAAACAAATAACAAATTTTTAGCTATACAATTGCTATCATTAATTTTATTTTAGCACCTTCTAGGAATTGAACGGTATAAGCTGAAACCTCTTAATTTAGTTGCAGTCAAGCCAATATTGCAAAGGTATAATATTTTTTCCGTTGACGAATATTAGTTTTGAATCATTAGATTATGTGAAAGGTTTTTTTTCTTGAATTCAACAAGAGGGATATTGGTTTCTAATTGATAGTTTCTGTAGCGATTTTCAAGTGTAACAAGAAGTATATATATTTTTTAAAATTGGTATGCAATGAAATATTTTTTTTAAATATAAACAAATCATTTCGAAATGGGGTGTCTTGAGCGATTTTGAAGAGGAAATTCAAGGACTTCGATCAGGTAAGAATTCTTGGACTTAGAACACAATTTTATCATGCAAATACATGAAATTACACTGAAAACTCAAGTATTTAAGGTCAAAAATGGTGGTTTAGGGCTTGAGACCTAAGAGAACAAAAATGGGAATTTGAGGGGTCATTTGGACTCCGATTTTGGTGTTCTTTATATGTATAGACTCGCGGCGAGGCGAGGAATCCGGTGATGTGAATTTTATAATTTTTCGAGAAGTGGGCCCGGGGCTCGGGTTTTGCCAAATTTGTGATTTTCGATGTTTTTCGAGTCTTTTCGATTGGGTTACATTCCCTTAGCATATTGTGACGTATTCGTTGTAGTTTTGTTCAGTTCGATGCGCGAAGAGGTGAATTCGAAAGGCAAGGGCATAGCAAGCTAGGACTTTGGCCGGCTTGAGGTTAGTAATAAATGTAAATGCTGTGTTGAGGGTTTGAAACCCCGAATTTGCACAACGTAGTGCTATATGAGGTGACTTGCACGCCGGATAACGGGCGTGGGGTAGAGCACCGTCGGGGATTGTGACTTGGTCCGTCCCGCTTAATAAAAATTACTACCTATTTGTTTGTAGTTTTGTGATATCCTTATAAAAATGGATTAAATTATTATCATTGGGCCTTGTGCCAACTACTTGAATCCTTCAGGGATTATTTTAATGGTTTCTTACCATATTTATAAAGATTAAACTCAGTCCTGGTATTTAATGCTGTGTTTGAAACATCAGCCATTTTCTTAAATTAGAAAATTAAGTTAATATTTTTAAATGAAGTTCGGGCTGAATATTTTTATACTAATGTGTGATTTTAGACTGAGTATGGGATCGGGTTGCACGCCGTAACAGTATTATAATGATATTGATATGAGGCCAAGGGCCTGTTTGATGCCACGAGATGGCTTATTATTGCGCTTGGGCCGTAAGGGGCCCCTCCCGGAGTCTGCTCACCCCCAGTGAGCGTCGTCGACGTTAAATAAATGGAACGGGCTGCACGGCCGCAGCGGGGTACTGGAGGTACCAGTTTATGTGTTGCATTGCATACTTGATTG
>NW_017671298.1:9549-19079 GCF_001879085.1 Nicotiana attenuata | reverse complement strand
CCGGTTAGAGGTGAGTAGTTGGTGTATATGATGGCCTGAGGGTTTGAAACCCCGGCTTATCACACTGTGACGCTATTGTAGGGCGTGACTCGCACCCCATGGCAGGTGCGGGATTGGTTATGACTGGGGATTGTGACTTGGTCCATCCCGAACAAGAATGTTTCTATATTGGCGACTGATACTCATCCTGTATTGAATATATCTGGGCTTATTGCCGTGTTTGGGGCCTGGTGCCGATCTGTAGCATCCTTAGAGGATGAATGTCATTATGATAGCATGCTTTGTATAATCATTGATCTCAGTCCTGTGTTTAATCACTGTTAAGAAATGCTAAGTCATTTTTCCTGAAGTTAAATATCTAAAGTATATTCTTCTTAATAAATTGGAAATTGGGAAATTAATTGAATCTGTTACGTGACTCATATGCATATTGTGGACTGAGTATGGATCGGGCTGCACGCCGCAGCGAATGGTATGATTATATTGCGCTTGGGCTGAAGGAGCCCCTCCGGAGTCTGTACACACCCCCAGTGAGCGCCGTCGACGTTAAATGGATCGGGCTACGCGCCGTAGCGGTCATGTGCATTGCATTGCATCCTTACATTATACTTGACTGATACATTTGATGTTGTTTCGCTGTTAGTTCGTAGTTAGGTGTTGGACTGTTAGTTTTAGCTTTGCTTTGTGGTATTTCGTGGATTTCTTATCTTCAGACATTTTATATGCTTATTACTCACTGAGTCGGTAGTACTCACCCCTACTCCCTGCACCTTGTGTGCAGATTCAGGTACACCGGAGGCTTAGCTGAGCAGTCTTTGTTTCCCAGAGCTTATCAGAGTTGTTGAGGTAGCTGCTTGACGTTCGCAGGACCTGACTGCTCTTCCTATTTCAGTTTTATTTATATATACATTTCCAGACTTGAGTATTTTCGTTCACATATTGTTATTCAGATTGTTTTAGAGGCTCTAGACTCGTGACCCCAGGTCTTTGGGAGCGTTTTATCAGACTTCGTATTTTTCTCAGTATTATTCTATTATAAATATTGGATTATTATTCTAAAACTATTATAACCTCTTTAGATTGTCGGTTTGAGGTTTACGGTTAATTTGGGAACGATTGTCCTCTGGCTTGCCTAGCAATATTGTTGGGCGCCATCACGACCGGGTTTGGGGTCGTGACATTATTGAAATGGACGGTGATTCACTCAGCGTAGATGCGCACCTAAACGAGGCTATATACAAAATTTTAGCAAGATTAGCAAAAACTAAGAAAGAGAAAAATATATATTTCAGCTTTGTTTTTCTTCTCTCTTCCCTTTTTTGGTTGGATTGAATGAGTGGGTGTAATTGAAATTGGTTGAAAATACCTAAAAGAGGCTATATACAAAATTTGAGCAAGATTAGAAGTGATTTAGACTGGTTTCAGGCAAAAAATCAGACCTAAAAATCCAACTACAACATGTGTATATCACGTTGTATATCGTGTACATCAATGTATATCACAAATAAGTTTTTAAGGACGTCTATGTATATCATCACTTTGTACATCGTGTATACAACATAATTTATTTATGGACGCCCGTGTATATAACATTGTATATCGTATATATAACACAAATTTTTATGGAGATACACAGATCAACATAATATACATGAGATATCACCGATTTACATAGAGATATACACGGGTTACAATAGGGATACACATGCTTGAGTTTTCAATCTGAAATGTGTTATACAAAGAACAAAAATAAAATTTTAATAAATTTTTTTGATATACACATTATTATTATATTATACTCTGTGATATACAAATAATAATTATTTATTATTGATCAAAAAGGAAAAATAAATTTTTGATATAGCATGTTTAAGCAAGTTCTAAACTATAAAAATAATAAATACAATTGTGGGAGTAAATAATATTTTGATATACAAAAAGAATTAATTTTGATATACACAAAGAAGAAAAATAAACTTATGATCTATTTTGGTATACAGATGTCCGATGTGCTATACACTGTGATATACAAATAATACAATGTTTTTGTTGTGATACATTAATATAAAGGCAACAATAACTATATATATAATTTTATATTATTGATATACAAAGAATAATATTATTTATATACAAAGAACGAAAATAAATTTTTAATACATATTGATATAGACAAATTTTTAATATACATATTGTGATATACATATTATTGTGATATACATTTATCGGCTATTTGATGCCAATATCTATAAAGAATTTTTACATTCCTATACCATATATGAAACTATATTATCCTCAATGTTGAAGGTTTGATTTAATTACCTTATTATACCTAGTTACCAATTCTATACCATATGGTGTTTTAACGATACATTAATTGTACCGTGTATTACTCCTACATTAAATCTACCGTATATTCCCCAAATCCCCATCCCCCCACATTTCTCTCTCCCAAACCCACACCCTCACCCACGTATCACCCAACACCCACGTCTCAAAACCATTATTCCCTCTGCTAAAATCATATTTTTTAATATAACCCCCACCGTTAACGTACAAATTCAAGCTTTTTCTTCTAGAACCAGTCAAAATTGAAGTGAAATCTTCAAAGTTCATCTCAATGAAGAAGAACAAACCTTCAAAGAACAGCCTAAAAAAGCTATAGAAGCTGATATACCTTCATTCGATTTGGGTGTATTATCACCACATTCACCCAAAAATCAAGGGAAATCTGCACATGCAATTGCATATATGAAGCATAGTCTTTCTTCGTGTCAAACCAGGGCTGAATGTAGAACTAAACAAAAGCATGATTTCGATGCTGGAGAATCTTCGAGGTCAATCAAAAAAGCGGAAAGGAAAAGAAAAGAGATAGTGTTCGATGATGATTTCGTAGAAGATGTGCCTATCACTAAACCTGGAAAGAAAGCTAAGGTGGCTCCAGTTTAAAAACTCCCAAAAAGAAGAAAAATTCAAAAAAATCTCCGAATGTTAAATCTCCTAAAAATGTTCCAAAACAGTCATTGGTGAAGGTAAGAATTTAGTAATTTCTTCACTAGTTATTTTGATTTTTTTAGTTGTTAAAAATCTACATAATCTGTGATTTTTCTGCTCTGTAGATTATGTGTCTTCATTTTGAAGATTTATTCGGCGAAAAGGAAAGGCAAAGAGATAGTTTTCTGAATCTGTTTAAACTTGTAGATGTATTGTAAAAATATTGTAGTTATTTTGTTTTTTTTTTAAATTATATTATGTAGTTATAGATATATTGTATGACAAATGTATATATGTTATTTTTTAGATTGGAGCAGTGTATTAATAAGAGATTGGTGCAACATCGTAGAAGCTATGGAGCGCTACTGTGGGACTACGCTAGGAAGAAGTAAGAGAATAGTGCAATTAGTAAAAGTGAGGTGACTGGCAGATTAGCAAGAAAAAAAGGTGCACCAGTTGTGAACAAGAAACCACAAGTCCGGAGGAAGAAGAATTAGTTGCAATATTTTGTATGGAACATGTAGTTAAATTGTTTAGTTGCAGCTAGTTTTGTAGAAAGATAGTAGACAAGTTTATGAACAAGATTGTTGAAGTTTTAATTGTACCAGATTTGTGCTACAATTATTTTACCTTTTTTTTTAATTTTATCCAGTATACTTCGAACAATGGGGAAATATTCTGTAGTTTTTATATTTCACTTGTTGAAAGCAAATAGTACTTGATCTAATTATTGTTGCTAGTTAACTCCTTTTCAACTTAATTATTATGTAGTTACTCTGTCAACTCCAGATTATGTAGTTATTTTGTAGATAAATTGTAACGATCATTAACAACTATCGATGGGTGCTAGAGATAATAAAACAATTGTGTATTATATATATAGAAATCATTCACAAACCAATCAAGCTATGAAAGTATTAACTCAATACATAATACTAATTAAACAAAACAATTTCAAACTAACTACATTAAGAGTTGAAGGTGCCTAAACTATTACACATCAAATATAATTCTCCTGAACTCATCAACAGTTTTCATAAGACTCATTCCTGTGCCTTAAAGCAACCAAAGCATGTGCACAAGGAAGTTCATCAAGCTGGAATTGCCCACAGCTACATCTCTTGTTTTCAAGACAAACAATATAGCGCTTCACACTATCTATCACTGTATGGATATGATCTGTTGAAGCCCTCACCTACAACTACATTACAAATAAAAAACAATTCATATACAATCAGAATACAAAATATCTATAAATTATCTTTTGTCGTTTGCAGATATTTTGTAGTTAATTTGTAGAAATATTGAAATTCTGTATTTCATATTGAGCTACATATGATATGTAATTTTATTGTAGAAATATTATAGATAGAATAAAATTCAATAATAATATACATATAGTATTTGACATGTAGTTTTTTTAAAGAAATATTGTAGATAATTTGTAGATAAGTAATATACAACCAAAATTCGATAGTAATGTAACAGAACAAACCTGCAACTGTGTTCGAATTGGTGATACTCAATTTCAAATTGAAATCACGTACTGTTATACATAGTGGATATGTTTCTAAGTGTCACGACCCCAATCCCGGTCGTGATGGCGCCCAACACTAATGCTAGGCAAGCCCGACCAATTTAAATACTCTCAACCCAAATACGCAATCTGTTAACAAATAATACGATTAAAATAGCAAATATCAAGGTTCCAAACCGAAACTAAATAAAATAGTACGGAAAATAATAACGAATATCCAAACATTCCCCAATAGATCTGGAGTCACGAGTCTAGAGCCGCTAGATGTAACAGAGTAATATATCCATAGTAATAAAGAAGTCTAGGATATGGTAAGATAAATGAAATAAAGGGGAGGAGTCGGGTCCGGACGTCAGGCAGCTACCTCAACAACTCCTGAAAATAAACTTCACGAAAACAGCAAACAGCTCCACTAAGTCTCCGGAGCACCTGAATCTTCACACATGGTGCAGGGAGTAAAGTGAGTACTTCCAACTCAGTGAGTAATAAACATATATAATGGCTGAAAGTAAGAAATCCCGAAATATTACAATATAAAGCTATAATCAACGATTTAGCACGTTAAACGATGAAACAACAACAGACAATGACAATTAAGACCAACAGATATAAAATGCATGAATGCAATGCAATGCACATGACCGCTGCGGCGCGCAGCCCGATCCATTTGGGTACCCTCGCTCACTGTGGGGGTTCAGACTCCGGAGTGGCTCCTACAGCCCAAGCGCAATATCATAGTAACATTCGCTGCGGCGTGCAGCCCGATCCACACTCAGTCCAGATATATATATATGCATGCAAGCCACTCGGGCACAGTCAAATTATTCATTTTAGTTTCAATTATTAGGAATTATAGAGCTAAGTGTTTAAACCTTTATTTATGTACTAATCATTTCGAGGCAGTGTCTAACTCAGGACTGATATCATGAAATATGCTAAGCATCATGAAAACAGTGATAAGGATCCCTGAAGGATGCACATGATAGGCACAAAGCCCCAAACAATTCATAAAATCCAAGTAGGATGATTACCAAACAATTTCTAGTCAAGAACGCAGTACGAACATAATTCGGAACAGACTAGGTCACAATCCCCAGTCACAATCGACCCCGCACTCATCATAGAGTACGTGTCTCGCCTCAATATAGCGTCACAATGTGATATACCGGGGTTTCAAACCCTCAGGTCATCATCTACATCTATTACTCACCTCAAGCCGGCCACAAGTCTAGTTCGCTATGCCTTTGCCTTTCGAATCAACCTCTTCGCACGCCGAATCTGATTAAAACCACAACGAATACATTACAATACACTAAAGAAACATAACACAATCGAAAAGACTCGAAAAATACCAAAATTCACTAAGTTGGCAAAACCCGAGCCCCGGGCTTACTTCTCGAAAAATTACGAAATCTACATCACTGGATTCATCGTCTCGCCACGAGTCTACACATACCAATTTTACCAAAATCGGAGTTCAAATGCCCTTTCAAAATCCATTTTTACATCACAGCTTTCCAAGCCCTAGCTTGACCCGTTTTTGATGAATTTTCCACAATTTACATGTAATTTCTACCATAAACTCGAATAATTAGGCCAAGAGACTTACCTCCAATTGATTCTCAGTCAAAACCCTCGAAAATCCTCGCCCAAAGCTCTCCAAGTCGCTTAAAAATGGTGGAAACTACCTCTTGTTCGCGGATGAAATAAATCCTTTAAACCTTTCTGCCAACAACGATTTTCACTTATGCGGTCTCGCTTCCGCTTGTGCGGGACCGCTTCTGCGGACAAAAATCCGCTTATGCGGTCTTCACTTAAAAACCCGAACTTCGCTTATGCGACTCGAACTCCGCTTCTGCGGTTCCCTCAAAATCGCTTCTACGGTACAATGTCCGCTTATGCGGACCCGCTGAAGCGACCAACTTCCGCTTATGCGGAACTACCCTAACCCACACCTGGCCGCTTCTGCGATCGCGGTCCATTTTCGCAGAAGCGGAAATACCAGATGACAGCAACAACAGACCTGAAGCAAACTTCAAAACTCTCGTTCAACCACCCGAATTCACCCCGAGGCCCTCGGGACCTCAACCAAAAACACCAATACATCCTAAAACCTCATTCAAACTTGTTCTCATCCTCAAAACACATCAAACAACGCTAAAACCATCAAATCACATCGAATTCAAGCCTAAGTTTCTTAAAAACTTCTGAATTACGCATTCGATCAGAAACCCGACCAAAACACCTCCAAATGACCTGAAATTTTGCACACATATCTAAAATCACCTAACGGAGCTACTGCAACTCTCGGAATTCCATTCCGACCCTCGGATCAAAATCTCACCTATCCACCGAAATTCGCCAAAATGCCAACTTTGCCAATTCAAGCTTAATTCTACTCCGGACTTTCAAAATCACTTCTGATCGCACTCCTAAGTCACAAATCACCTCTCGAAGCTAACCGAATCACCGGAATTCACATCCAAGCCTTCTAACTAATAAGTCAACATTCGGTTGACTTTTCCAAACCAAACCTTCCTTAAAGAGACTAAGTGTCTCATTTCCTATCCAAACCAATTCAATTCAACTCTAACTCATCCGTTGCTGATAATAAAACATGAAAGAGCAATAAATGGGGGAAACGATGCTGTAATACATGAGACGACGGGTTGGGTCGTCACATCCTCCCCAACTTAAACAAACGCTCGTCCTCGAGCGGGTCGAGAAGCATACTTGAGGTCTCAAATAGGTGAGGATATCTGCTCCGCATCTCCTGCTCAGTCTCCCAAGTAGCTTCCTCCACGGGCTGACCTCTCCACTGCACCTTTACCGAAGCTATATCCTTTGATCTCAATCTCCGAACCTGACGACCCAAAATAGCCACTGGCTCCACATCATAAGTCAAGTCATCATCCAACTGAACCGTGCTGAAGTCTAACACATGGGACGGGTCCCCAACATACTTCCGGAGCATAGAAACATGAAATACCGGGTGGACTCCCGACAAGTTGGGTGGCAAAGCAAGCATGTAGGCCACCTCCCTAACTCTCCTAAGTATCTCAAAAGGACCAATGAACCGTGGATTCAACTTTCCTTTCTTTCCAAATCTCATAACGCCCTTCACAGGCGAAACCTTCAACAAGACCTTCTCGCCCACCATGTAGAATACGTCTCGAACCTTCCGGTCCACATAACTCTTCTGACGCAACTGAGCTGTACGAAGTCTCTCCTGGATCACTTTCACCTTCTCTAAGGCATCCTGAACCAACTCTGTCCCCAATAGTCTAGCCTCTCCGGGCTCAAACCAACCAACCGGAGATCTACACCGTCTCCCATATAAGGCCTCATACGGTGCCATCTGAATGCTGGACTGATAGCTGTTGTTGTACGCAAACTCTGCAAGTGGCAAGAACTCAGCCCAAGAACCTCCAAAATCAATAACACAGGCACGCAACATGTCCTCCAATATCTGAATGGTACGCTCGGACTGCCCGTCCGTCTGGGGATGAAATGCTGTGCTCAGCTCTACCTGTATACCCAATTCTTGCTGAAAAGTCTTCCAGAAATGGGAAGTAAACTGAGTGCCCCTATCCGAGATGATAGAAACTGGGACCCCGTGCAACCTAACAATCTCCCGGATGAAAATCTCTGCCAACCGCTCCGAAGAATATGTAGTACACACCGGAATGAAGTGCACGGACTTGGTCAGCCGATCCACAATCACCCAAATCGAATCAAACTTCTTCAAGGTACGAGGGAGACCACTCACAAAATCCATAGTAATCCTCTCCCACTTCCACTCGGGAATATCTATCCGCTGAAGTACACCACCGGGTCTCTGATGCTCATATTTGACCTGCTGACAGTTGAGACACCGAGCTACATAACTCACTATATCTTTCTTCATTCTCCTCCACCAGTAGTGCTGCCGCAAATCCAGATACATCTTCGCGGCACCCGGATGAATGGAATACCGCGAGCTGTGGGCCTCCTCTAATATCAACTCCCGAAGCCCATCCACATTGGGCATGCAAATTCGGCCCTGCATCCTCATCACGCCATCATCATCAATAGTCACATCTCTGGCGTCATCGTGCTGAACCCTGTCCTTAAGGACAAGCAAGTGTGGATCATCATACTGGTGCTCTCTGATGCGGTCATACAAGGAAGACCGAGAAACTACACAAGCCAACACCCGACTAGGCTCCGAAATATCTAACCTCACCATCCGATTGGCCAAAGCCTGAACATCGACTGCAAAGGGCCTCTCCCCAACTGGAATGTATGCCAAGCTACCCATACTGACCGCCTTCCAGCTTAACGCATCGGCCACTACGTTGGCCTTCCCCGGATGATACAAAATGGTAATGTCATAGTCCTTGAGTAACTCAAGCCACCTCCGCTGCCTCAAATTAAGATCCTTCTGTTTGAACAAATGCTGAAGGCTGCGATGATCAGTATATACCTCACAAGATACGCCATATAAGTAGTGCCTCCAAATCTTCAACGCATGAACTATAGCAGCCAACTCCAAATCATGTACGGGGTAGTTCTGCTCATGAGGCTTCAACTGACGAGAAGCATATGCAATAACTCTACCCTCCTGCATCAACACACATCCGATCCCAACTCTCGAAGCATCACAATACACAGTGTAAGAACCTGAGGCGGATGGCAAAACTAACACTGGAGCTGTGGTCAAAGCTGTCTTGAGCTTCTAAAAACTCTCCTCGCACTCGTCTGACCATACGAATGGTGCACCCTTCTGCGTCAACTTAGTCAAGGGCGAAGCAATAGAGGAAAAACCCTGGACGAACCGGCGATAATAACCTGCCAAACCGAGGAAACTTCGAATCTCCGTGGCTGAGGACGGTCTGGGCCAACTCTGCACCGCCTCTACCTTCTTTGGATCAACTTGAATACCATCACTGGACACCACGTGTCCCAGAAAAGCTAAAGACCCAAGCCAAAACTCACATTTGGAGAACTTTGCATAAAG
>NW_017671298.1:0-2256 GCF_001879085.1 Nicotiana attenuata | reverse complement strand
CTAAAACTTCCGAAACTTGCATTTGATCTAAAACCCGACCTAAACACCTCCGAATGATCTGAAACTTTGCACGCATATCCAAAATCACCTAACGAAGCTACTGCAACTCTCGGAATTCCATTCCGACCCTCAGATCAAAATCTCACCTACCATCCGGAATTCGCCAAAATCCAACCTTAGCCAATTCAAGCCTAATTCTACACCGGACCTCCAAATTCAATTCCGATTGCGCTCCTAAGTCACAAATCATCTCCCGAAACTGGTCGAATCATCGGAAATCCATTCCGAGCCTTCTAACTCATAAGTCATCATTCGGTTGACTTTTCCAAACTAACCTTATCATAAAGAGACTTATTGTCGCATTTCTAACCGAACTCTATCCGAATTAATTCAAATTCTCCAAACACGTATATTTGAAACATATAGAAGCATAAAACGGGGAAAATGGGGCGGTAACTCCCATAACGACGGGTCGGATCGTTACAAATAACATGATTAATTGCCCTCATGTATTTCTCTTAAGTTTGAGAAGGATCCGAAAGTTCCTCAAAAACCTAAGAATCTCGTAGCGTTCACATCTTGTAGGTTGCTCTTCTTCGGTTGCGGCGAAAATTAACTGGACGGCGTCAGCAGACATCGGTGGTTGTGGATGCTGATTTGACGATGCAATTGGTGTGGATAAAAGGAAAAATTAAAAAAATCCTAAGTTCTTGTCACGACCCAAACCCCGGTCGTGATGGCGCCCAACACACTGCTAGGCAAGCCCGACCATTTACACAACCTTAACCAAATAGCCTAGATGGATAAAGGAATATTCACAAATAAATAAATAAAAATAGCAATTTAAATGCGGAATCTCTGAAATAATTTCTAACATTCGAAAGTCCCAAGATAAATACTAAATAGCCCGCATATCTGGTGTCACGAACATGAGCCTCTAAAACGGAATATTCAACTATCACAAGTCTGTCTAGGAAAGATAAATACGAATAAAAGGATAAAAATGGACGGGAGAGATCAAGGCTAAGAACGCCATGCAGCTACCTCGATACTCCCGGATAATTGCTGCTCCGCTAAACAAGTCCTCACTCACCCTGTGGTGTACCTGAATCTGCACACAAGGTGCAGGGAGTATTGTGAGTACTTCCAACCCAGAAAGTAATAAACATAAATAAGGGTTGAGAGTAAGAAATCCTGGACAGGCACAAAGTAAGCTATAATTACAGCATCTCAATCTAAATAATATCAACTCAATAAACTAATGAAAAACAATTATAGAATATCGCAGTAGATAAATAAGTAAATGGCAATCAAGTATGCAATGCAACACATAAACTGGTACCTCCAGTACCCCGCTGCGGCCGTGCAGCCCGTTCCATTTATTTAACGTCGACGACGCTCACTGGGGGTGAGCAGACTCCGGGAGGGGCCCCTTACGGCCCAAGCGCAATAATAAGCCATCTCGTGGCATCAAACAGGCCCTTGGCCTCATATCAATATCATTATAATACTGTTACGGCGTGCAACCCGATCCCATACTCAGTCTAAAATCACACATTAGTATAAAAATATTCAGCCCGAACTTCATTTAAAAATATTAACTTAATTTTCTAATTTAAGAAAATGGCTGATGTTTCAAACACAGTATTAAATACCAGGACTGAGTTTAATCTTTATAAATATGGTAACAAACCATTAAAATAATCCCTGAAGGATTCAAGTAGTTGGCACAAGGCCCAATGATAACAATTTAATCCATTTTTATAAGGATATCACGAAACTACAAACAAATAGGTAGTAATTTTTATTAAGCGGGACGGACCAAGTCACAATCCCCGACGGTGCTCTACCCCACGCCGGTTATCCGGCGTGCAAGTCACCTCATATAGCACTACGTTGTGCAAATTCGGGGTTTCAAACCCTCAACACAGCATTTACATTTATTACTAACCTCAAGCCGGCCAAAGTCCTAGCTTGCTATGCCCTTGCCTTTCGAATTCACCTCTTCGCGCGTCGAATCTGACCAAAACCACAACGAATACGTCACAATATGCTAAGGGAATGTAACCCAATCGAAAAGACTCGAAAAACATCGAAAATCACAAAGTTGGCAAAACCCGAGCCCCGGGCCCACTTCTCGAAAAATTATAAAATTAACATCACCGGATTCCTTATCTCGCCGACAGTCTATACATATAAAGAACACCAAAATCGGTGTCCAAATGACCCCTCAAATTTCCATTTTTGTTCTCTTAG